>NC_065445.1:19028718-19333150 GCF_917563875.1 Diabrotica virgifera virgifera | reverse complement strand
AATAATTTGTGTAATTTTTTTTTAATAAATGTAGCAATAACTCCGGAATTACGGCATTTAGGTATAGAGAATATAACATTAAAAATAATCTGTATTTCTTAAGGACCTCAAAACGTAAAAAATATATAGGGTGTTCCATTTAAAATAAGAGAGTTTATTAGATTTCTAGAGAAACGAAAGATTTTACAACAATGTAAATACCACCATAATATCGGTCACATTAGAAGACCCTTATCCACCAAAATCTATAAAAATTGTTTTAGCGGTTTCCGAGAAGTTACCGTGTTTCCATACTTTCTCGCTACCCTATATACTAACCAGTTGAAAGAACAACAGAAGAAGAAATAATAAAGCGTTACAATGGATTACAAAATGAACTAAATGAAGCCAGACAAGAATATGGAACAATAATAATAGGTAGAATGAGACAGAAGGAATGATCTAAAAATGAGGAAGGCCTACTAGAACCAACTAATAGAAGATAATGAAGACGTTTATAACAGAAGAAATAAATGCTAAAAGTTTAACGGATAATATAGCACATACGAAAGAGTTACTAAAGATAATACAAAAAATGAAACAAGAACAGAAGCTGAAATAGAATCACAGCCTAGGTTAATCGTAGCAGAATGTATAGTAAGACCAGGAAGTAAAGAAGATAAAACTGAGGACAAAAAAATAGTCAATACACAAACTCGAGAAGTGATAAATACACAAAAAATACCAACACGAAACAAGCGAATAGTTTCAAAAATTAGAAAGTAAAGAGAAATCTTGAATATATGTAGAGAGTACTCAAAAGAACAATAACAGAGACGGCGAAGAAATAAAAACATTAGTAAAGGAGAAAACTTTCTGATTTAAACACAACCAAACGAAATGTATTACAAAGGGAAACATATTTTTCAAAAATGGCAGTGACAATGGCAAAAAAAGAAAGCAGGAAGAATTTGGAGGTAGTTTGAGATAGGTAAATAAAGTGGTTAAAAGTCAGTTTACAGTAATTATATTGTTTTATCTACAGTTTGAATGATACTTATCATTAAATTAAGCATTTTGTCGGTCATCCATCTTTTTTTTCTGGCACTTTTTGGCTGCAATAATTAATAACTTAAAATTACATCCTGCCCTTTTTTGTTGTCAATTGTAGCTGGAAGTAGTTCTTGGTTTATTCTTTTTTCAACGTTAAATATTGTTTTCCTGTTCCTTTGTGTGGAGAGACCGATGTTGTGTTTATTTTGGCTCTGTTTATATTGTTCTAAATTTAACCTTAACAACTGGATTGTGATCAGAAGCTACATCATCACCTGGATACGTCTTTGCAGATTTGATAGAATGTATGTTTCTTCTTCCTTTCATGTATATAGTCCATCTGATTTCTTACCATTTTATTCCCTGTTTCTCTTTCATGGTTTTTCCCAGTAATATTTTAAACAGGATAGAAGATGTGGAGGAGCCCTGTAGTAGTCCTTATGTCGTCTTAAATGGACTGCATATTCTATTACCCGTACTTTCTGTGTCGATAAATTTAAAAAATTGTGGTTAATTATACACAATGAAATGGTGGTTAGTTCTACACTGAAAACGTGTATAATATATTGTTTATTCTGTTAATAAAAATTTCAAAGCTTACTATAGTAAATAAATGAAAATTATGTATTCGCATAACTCTCCCAACCTACAAAGCTGTTGGTGTAGGGACATTTGCATCTAAATGCGAATTATAGGAAATGCACGACGCATACCTCGCTTCAATGGCGGCTATTTAATGGAACTGTTAGAAAATTACAGTCAAAATTTGACTCCTTTCAGTTATTCAACTTGGGACGCGTTCGCATTGGTGGGAATATCTAGTGAAACTATGTAGGTATGGTAGGTATCTATTTGTTCAGATCGTTCGGTAGACAAATTTGGTAGGATGTTACTTTTCAATTTCTATGATTGCAGTTTTATTCTAATGACACGTGAATGGGGTTTACAGTAGCGTAATTGGTTTTACATTTCATACTATATAAAAATCAAATACATATTGTAACTTATAAATTATATCAATTAACAAATCATGAGGCATCTTAATAAAGACTGGGATGGTATTTTTTTAATCATCCACAGAAAATGGTTCCTTCAACCTATATGAGCCCTTCTTCAGTTCACAAATTTTGTGGTATTTATCCAAACAAAACAATATTACCAGAGAACGGTAGTTCTCGTCAGTGGCGCACAATATCCCTACATCTTCTTTTGCCCTTTAATTCGTCCAATTTTGAACATAGGCTTCCCCCAGTTTCCTCCAATCGCTTCTGTTTAGTGCTTTCTGTTTCCAGTGCGTTCCTCCTATCTTTTTAATGTCGTCTCCCCATCTCATCTGGGGTCGTCCTCTTGCTCTCTTTCCTGTCCATATTGTCCGTTTGTCTAGCGTTATGACCTGCGAAGCTCCTATTTAGCCTGGCTATATGTTGGCCTGCGTCTTTGACTTTTGTTGTATTTATGACCCAGTTTTTTTGCTTTTTGTCTGTCAATTTTACTCCTAACCTTGCTCTTTCCATGGCTCTTTGTGTCTTCATTATTTTATCCATGTTTGCCTTTGTCAAGGTCCATGTTTGGCATGGGTATGTGAGAATTGGGAGTATGCACTGGTCAAACACTCTTGTTTTTAAGTATTGTTGTATTTTTTATTCTTTAGGACCCATTTTAATTTTCCAAATCCTGCCCAGGCCAATCTGATCCTTCTTTTACCTCCGCTGTTTGGTTTTCCTTATTTATTTTTATCATCTGTCCCAAATATATATAATCATTAACCGCTTCTATTGTGGTGTCCTTTAGTATTACGTTTCTATTGTCTTGTGTGTTTGTCATTGTTTTTGTTTTGGCAAAATTCATTTTTAGACCTATTTGTTCGGATTCATTTGCTAGCTCGGTTAGCATGGTTTGTAGTTCTTCAAAACTTGATGCTATGACTACTACATCGTCTGCATATCTTAGGTGGTTTAGTTTCTTTCCATTTATGTTTATTCCCATGTTTGTCCATTCCATTGTTTTGAAAACATCTTCCAGTGCTAATGTAAATAGTTTAGGAGAAATAACATCTCCCTGTCGCACTCCTATGTTAATTGGTATGGGTTTTGTGGTTTCTTCCAATTGTACTGTCATTGTTGCTTTCTTATATATATTATGTATTAGCATTCTGTATCTGGAATCTGGAATCTACCCCTACATGCGACACTAGGTATACACGAAACTTTCGATTTTCTAAATCTGACTAAATTGAAAATTGGGCCAAATCCCATCTTACAGTTTAGCAAAAGACTCGTCCATCCATATGTCAACTTTCCATTTTGGTCCAAGGGTGTGGATTTTACCGCCCTTCCCATTTAGGGTCTGTTTTTAGTTCTCGTCCCCAAAACTTCCAATAATTTAAAAAATTTAAGTCCGACCTTTGCGGCTTCTAATAGTACTGATCATTACCTTTCCAACGCATGTCTAATTTTGAAAATCGGATATAACATTTAAAAGTTACCGAGCTCAGAAATATGACCCAATTTTTATTTAAAAAGGGGAAAATGTTTGTGGATATGTATGTTTGTATGTGGAAAAGTTACACCGATCTGAATTTTTTTTTCTGTGTTTCAAGAGGGGGTCAGGGCCGATTCAGAACCAGTGTAATAACAGATAAACTGATAGATAATAATAAGCTGTCTGGCAGATTTGAAATCAACAGTGGACTCAAACAGGGGGATGAGTTATCTCCACTACTTTTTAACCTTGTATTAAAGAAAGCCATGAGGTCGGCCGAAATAAAAACAGAATTGCTATCGCTTTAAGGTCCCAAACTATTACTAGCATATGCACATGACATTGATCTCATTGGAGACTCCTTCTATCCAAAACAGATGTTTTCAACAAGGTGGAAGGAGCAACAAGTGAAACAGGGCTGAAAATGAATGAAGAGAAGACGAAATATATGTGTATAAATAGAACGACACGAAGACATAGGATAGGACAAAATGTGACGGTCAACACCCTTAAATTTCTAAAGAGTAAAACATTTTAAGTATCTGTGGCCCTAATCACAGCTGACAACGATATTACTAAAGAAATAAAAGACAGAATTCAATTGGTAATTCGCACTTGATGAGCTTATAACATCTAAAAATCTTACAAGAAGTTCAAAGATCAAAATCTATAAATCCATCGTTAGACCTGTACTAACATATGGATGTGAAACGTGGACCATACAATGACCAAAACAAACGAAGAAAAGCTCTGATATTTTGAACGAAAAATATTTTCGGACCTACCACGACTTCACCACAAACCAGTATAATGATCAGAACCAATATCGAATTAAAAGCACTCTACAATGACGCCGATATTGTCCAAGAAATTAAATCACCGCGACTAAAATGGGCAGGCCACGAGAACAGACTTCATAACGAGAGACTTGTAAGACTGGTATGGGAGGAGATTCCTACAGGCAAAAGACCACTCGGACGTCCCAGAATGCGATGAAGAGATAACGTCCACGTAGATCTTCGGAAAATGAACATTCCAATTGACCCTAGGTTAAAGGAAGACCGAACAAGTTGGAAAAAAGTTGTACAGTCATCCAAGACTCATCCAGGGTTGTAGCGTTACGTGATTATGAATAACGACAGATGTGTTCGTATATTGTGATGATCCAGCGAACGATATGCTTAGTATAACTTCTCACACACCACATTATTTGGTCGAGGGGTGGTATTTATGGTGTGGGGTGGTATTCTTTGACCGCATGCACGGACCTAGTGATCATACAAAATGGAACTGTTACAGCTGAACGGCACATATTGGAGATCCTGAAGCATCATGTAGTATCATTCGCTCCTTACGTCGATGAAAATGTCTTACTAATACAAGATAATTCCAGACCTCATATTGCACAGATAGTCATAAATTGCCTAGAAGAGGTAGAAATTAACATTACGGGAAGGTCAACACGTAGCCCGGTCCTAAATCCAATCGAAAATCTCTGGGATGTCCTTGGTAGGCGATTGAGAGCGGCATTGATCCAACCAAAGTACTTACAGGAAGTGGAAAAGAGGCTGCTCCAGATTTGGACAGAGCAAAACTAAAAGGAAATACGGCAATTAATTTTAAATATGGGCCGACGATGTAAGGCAAAAACACTCGCTATTAAGACTTTTGTCATATTTTAGTTTACTTTTCTTATCATTATTTTTCTTAGAATGTTCTGTTTTGTTTTTCTTTCTGTTGTACTTCAACCAAAATGATGGTTGAGAGATTGTTATAATTAGGTAGATACTAATAAAAAACAATATGAAAAAAAAAATTTAAGAAACGCTTTTATTTAGTTATGAGTGACTAAAAGTTAAAATATAAAAAAAATCAACTAAAAAGCAAAAAATAAAAAAAATCAAACTCGAGATTATTCGAAAAAAACGTTCGTTAAAAAAATGGAAAAAATCGTTTATTCGATGGAGACGCGCCCCACGCTTTTCTTTAACGAATGTGTTAGATTTTTTCATTTTTTTAACGAACGTTTTTTTCGAATAATCTCGAGTTTGATTTTTTTTATTTTTTGCTTTTTAGTTGATTTTTTTTATACTTTAACTTTTAGTCACTCATAACTAAATAAAAGCGTTTCTTAAAAAAATTTTTTTTCATATTGTTTTATTTTTTACTTTTTAATCTTACACTTTTAAAACATTAAAATATATCGTCATGTTTAAAAAAAGGATGTCAGGTACATGACAGATACCTTTTTTGCATTTATTTTAACTTTTGATACATACATTGTACATTTTCTGTAATTTCTTCATACATTTCTTAAATCAAAATCATTATTTACGACTGTTACAGTTTTCGCAGTACTTCCATCTCTTGTAATACTGTACTATTGCACGGTGTAGATGCTGTTAATTTCTCGCAATGCAGTTCTTCGATGTTCAAGCCGTCTAAAGGTACGTATCCATACAAGGGTAAACCAGGCTCGGTGTAGTAGCTCCACTTAGTGGATACGTCGGTGATCGCCGCTTGGCGCGTACACTCTTCGTTCCAACCGGTTTGCGGTTTATACGTAAGGGAGCGCATGCTGTATCCATTTGAGCAGCTACACCGAGCAGGGTTCACCCTTGTATGGACACGTACCTTAATAATCGCACTCGGCTTAATAGTCCAGTAAATGAACGGGAAATACTGCGATACCGTGTAATTTTCAGGGGCAACTCCGAATTGCATGAAAATTTGGATTTAGATTCTACTTACCCTCCACTTCAAAGTTGAAATTGTGCCCTTGGTTGCTTTTACTTGGGGGGTGACAGTCACCCCTTCTAGGGGGTGAAAAAAAACATACGTTCAAAATAAGACCGGAAATGGATAAATTGGCTGATTTTAAGCATTTTTTGTTCTATAATGTTTTTTACGTAAGTCAATACTTTTCGAGTTATCTGCGATTAAAAATGTGTATTTTTCGACAAAAAAAACTACGTTTTCAGACGGTTTTTCGCAAATAACTCAAAAAGTAAATATTTAATCGAAAAAGATATCCTTAGCAAAAGTGTAGCTTATAAAAAACCGAAAAAAATGGTGTATCAGTAAAGTCTATCAATCAAGTAAAAACAAAGTTGTAGCTCATGAAATTACGTTCTTTTTCGTCTAATTCCAAATCGAATATTTCAAGGTGAAATCACCGAAAAATTAAGCACTTTTCGAGAAAAACCCTTTCGAACTTTTTTAAAGTGTTTATAGAATGCTTTATTTTAATTGTTTACAAAAGTTTCTAGCATTAAAAATAAGCGAGTTACGCTCAAAATAAAGTTGGCCCTCTTTTTTTTGTAAACAAATCATGAAAATCTCCCCGTGTTTAGCTCCCCAAATGAAATTAATCGCTACCGCTTTACAAACAATTTACTTACTTATCTATTTTTTATATGATCTGTCAGTTTCGCTGGTTTAAAGGGCTTATTTTTGAAAGGGTTATGTTGAAAAAGCTTGAACGGGTCACTATAATCACGAGTGTATGAAAATTTTGAACAGCCATATCTTAACCAATTCTTGTCTCACGGAAAAACAAAATAAAACTATCATATTTATAATAGCAAAACCTACATTTCTTTACTCTTTAAGATTTTTCTTATCACTAATACTTTCTCAGGTATTTTGAAAAAAGTAAATTTTTCAAAAATTTTTAGAAAAATTTATTTTACCATAAAACCAATTTTTTTCAAAAATATGCACTTTAAACAAATCAAATTTATAGATCATATAAACAATACACATGCAGTTAAAATAAATGGTAAAGCGTTAACGATTAATTTTATTTAGGGTGATAAATAGAGGGAGGTTTTCACGATTTTTTTACCAAAAAAAGGGGCCAACTTTTTTTTTCAATGTAACTCGGTTATTTTTTTGTGCTAGAAACTTTTGTAAAAAACAAATGTAAAGCTTTTTTTAGATGATTTAAAATTGTTAATAAGCTTTTCCCGAAAAGTGCTTAATTTTTCGGTGATTTCGCGTTGAATTATTTTATTTGGAATTAGACGAATAAGAACGTATTTACCATGAGCTACAACTTTGCTTTTACTCAATTTATAGAATTTACTGATACAACATTTTTTTCGTTTTTTTATAAGCTACAGTTTCGATAGGAACATTTTTTTCGATAAAATATTTACTTTTTGAGTTATCTGCGAAAAACCGTCTGAAAACGCGAATAACTCGAAAAGTATTGACTTACGTAAAAAACTTTATAGAACTAAAGTTGCTTATAATCTGTCAGTTTATCCATTTCCGGGCTTATTTTAGACACGCGTTTTTCACCCCGCGAGAAGGGGTGCCTGTCACCCCTCAGGTAAAAGCAACCAACGGCACAAATTCAACTTTGAAGTGGAGGGTAAGTAGAACCTAAATCCAAATTTTCATGCAATTCGGAGTTGCCCCTGAAATTTACACTCCAAAACGGTCATTTATTGGGCTATAATGAAACGTAAGCTTTGCAGGCTCAATGCAGGCTTTTAAGCCTGTCCTTACGCAAACACTTTCGGGCCCAAGTTCACGACAGCGCAGCGTAGTCAATAGTCGAACCTTGCGTTTTATGGACAGTCGAAGCCCATGACAATACTAAGGGCAGCATTCGTCCCTCTGCGGTGCCATAACTTTTTTTCGCTGAAAACTGGATAGAAATCGGACAGAAACTGGATAAATTTGAAACTTTATTGTTTATACATGAAGCATAACGTAAACAAATAACATAAAAAGTTTGAAATTACGTATAGTTCATATAATTAGCTACAATCTGTAAAAGTTTCAAGTTTCTACATTGTAAAAAACAAGAGAATTTAAGCCTTCTCCATTAAAATCGTTTTTTTTTTATTTGAACAATTCATAAACATAAAAAAAAATTTTGATCAACTATTCCTGTATTGTTCCTGCGAATCCATACGTCTGCAAAATTTCATTAATTTCCATTGAAGAAAAGGCAGTCAAATTAACGTCTAAAGATTTGACTCAAACGATAAAAATATAAAATATATCCTATGAGGAATTTGATCTATTGTTTGAAACTCTTAATTTTTCAAACAGATCCCCAAAAACAAAACGAGAAACCCCGTTACTGAGCGAATGCATTGCCGTCATAGGAAATTACCTTCGACATGGAGAGGTATTCGAAGACAAAATGAAAATGTCGACGGTTATTGTGAAAACGTCGCCAGTTTCCGGTTCTTTCTTTAAAACAGAATTCTACGGGGATAACGATAAAGAAAACGAAATAATAAAAAAGTTTTGTAACTCCATTCTTTTCTTTATTGAATACCATTAGATAAAGCCAAAGAATTAGGTTCTCGTTTTTGGTTAAAATTCAAATTGAATTTTTCAAGTATCATAAAGGAAAACGAGGGTTGATTTGACCTACATATGGATTGGTTTTAACAAAATGATTTTTTTCTACGATATTTTTGTTCTATTAATAGCTATCTCAAATAAATTGATATTTTTAAAGAAATATCCACCTTATATACAAATATATAATATTTATAATGTCTTATCATTCATATACAATATAATGTTTATGTTAAACATTTGGTTTTGTTTATCAACTAAAAATAAAATGGAACGTTGGTACCTACCTATTCTGTTACCAAGAACTACTATGGTCTGATCAGTAACCTCCTTTGAAATTAAAACCACGCTTTTCCAGAATATTCTTATATTATGTTATTTGATATATCTATAGAGCGTCTTACTTTAAGAACGGAATGTTGCTTAGATAGGGCAATGTATTTCTTATGGACGATAGAAGCGCGCCGATGCCACGCCGTACTGATTAGAATGATTCTCCAACTACTTTATATCATCCGAATAAGATTCTGGAAGCTCTGCAAAACAGATGTTTATTCAGTCATTCGTCGTTTCGTTCGAGCTTATGTCTTTATTATTTACAAGCCATCTCTTCAGATTTGGGAATACATAATAATCAGAGAGGTCCAAATCAGGAGAATAAGCTGAATGAGAAACTAATTCAAAGCCCAACTCACGAACTTTTGACATTGTAATAGCTTTTGTGAGCCGGAGCATTGTCTCGGAGAAACAACCCTTTTTTTATATATGGGGCCATTTCTCACTGGTTTAGTTTGTCCAATATTGCATAATAATATTGGTTATTGATAGCTTGTAACGGAACGTTACTTAATGGAAATATTTTTATTAAAATCATTAATAATTTAATCGTTATAAAATGCTACTTTTCTATCTGGCAACATCGCCAACGCCGCATATTAGTTCCACGAGTAGCCACTGCCGCAAGTACCAAGGGTCGGGTATCATTCACAACTGTCACTGGAATGGGTAATACAGAAATCGTCACGCGCAGGTCGCCAAATGAATAAGTACCAAGTTGGATATGACCCTATTCATATACACCCAATTTGCATACATATTAAGAAAAATAAATATATGGAAGAATTGAAGAATATATTTTAGAAAATGAGTTAATGATGTCATGCTATTATATCGCTAAAAAGTATGGACCATGTATGTAATACTTTTATGTTAATAATAATTTGATGGATAATAATTTTGTATTATAAATGGAAAGAAAAAGAGAAGAAGACTTGAGCTACCTACCTACCTCTTTTTTCCTTGTCTAAGACCTACACCCTACACCTACCTAACCTATTAATTACAATGATTTGATTATGCTGTATATAAAGTAGTTTTTGAAGAAAGAAGTATATTTCTAAAGCCACAACTTCTACCAGACCAGCAGATCATAGATAAAACATTCATTGAAGTTGTTACACCAATGGACAATTTTTACAATCTTGACCCTTTTTAAATTGTTGAAATTTACAGATTTCAAAGTAGAAGGCAAGCTGGGGGAGAATCAGCGCAATAATTTTTCTAGGATTAGAGAAGACAGCAATGAATTGCAATTTTTAAGCACATCTAAAATCTACCATAAAGAACCAATTTGCCTTGGAATTGCATTCCAAAAGAATACATGCAAGACTTTTTGAAACCAGGAATCTAGACATGGATCCAGCAGTGGACATTGTCAGTAGTTTGGAAACTTTTGAAAAGGACAGTTATCAATTAAATTACAATAATTCAATTCCATTTTTACATTCCAAATTGTATTAAAAATTCTAAATAATCACAATACATATTTTAAATTTTTTATTATTATACTATAATATACATAGGTATTCTAAAGTTAGCGCAGTTTATCGAAATACAATTGCAATTTTCTATTTATGTGATTGAATGAAAAAAGATTAAATGGCTACTTTTTGTGGACGTACATTTTTAATCAAGCAACGATTTGTTCAAGAGAAAATGTTTTTAAAATTGCATAAACATTTAACATGTCAAATAAACCTGTTTTTTACCCAAAATTACTCATTTTGAATACCCCTACTCATCATAACACTCAACAAAACTTTAATAAAGCACATGTGTAAGCTTTCTAGAGTACAGATATTACCAAAGAATGAGTTTCTGACCTTATAGTTAGGTAAATATTACAAGTATATTGATGACAGTGAAAAAGTACAACATCAATTTATATACCTACAGTGATGAGCGCGCTAATAACCGGCAAAATAACGCAAAAGATGGAAAACACTACATTGCGAAACAAAAAGAGATGAAACTAGTGGAGGTGGAAATTATCGTTATAAACATATAAATTACTATTACATTACATAGTTTCCCACCTTTAGACTTATCAGAGGAGTATGACAACTATCACTGTGACAATAGAATTTTATAAAATATTCCTGTCACAGATGTCTACAGGTGGGAATCTATGTAATATAATGTTAATTATATGGTGATGAGCACGCTAATAACCGGCAAAAGATGGAAAACATAATACATTACGAAACAAAAAGAGATGAAACTAGTGGAGGTGGAAATGATCGTTATAAACTTATAAAATAACATTACATTACATAGTTTCCCACCTTTAGTGGTCTGTGACAGGAGTATTTTACAAAATTCTTCTGTCACAGTGACAGTTGTCATACTCTTCTGATACATCTGTCTAAAGGTGGGAAACTATGTAATGTAATGTTAATTTATACTTTTATAACGATCATTTCCATCTCCACTAGGTTCATCTCTTTTTGTTTCGCAATGTAGGTTTTTTGTTTATTATGTTTTCCATCTTTTGTGCTATTTTGCCGGTTATTAGCATGCTCATCACTGTATACGTTTATAACAATAATTTTCACCTCCACTAGTTTCATCTCTTTTTGTTTCGCAATGTATTATGTTTTCCATCTTTTGCGCTATTCTGCCAGTTATTAGCGTGCTCATCACTATATATGTATATACAGTAAGAGCCACCATACTAGACACATGGGAAGGTACCTAAATGCCACGCTTATGGGCTAATCCGGTCCGTTCTCAGATGTGATTTTCAATTCTGTCATATTAATCTGACGTTCTAAACAAGTGAAGGTTCCAGGACTCTAATGGCTCAATGTTCCTATGTGTCTAGTATGTTGGCGCTGACTGTAAATATTATATATACATAAACTAGAAATTATCACAGCTGATTAGTTAATTAGCTGAAATGTTAGTAATGTTAGTAACAGCTGAAATGGAAGACTCAGTGTACTCTTTTCTACGATTCCAATATTTCGTTAACAGTCATTAACATCATAGGGACGCAGTTTGAGATTTTAGTCAACAATGTTATATATGTGAAAAAAAGCGGCATTAACGAAAAGAATTGCAGTGAATGTTATTAAAATACCACTAATTATTAAAATCTTTTAAAATTCGTCGCACAGAAAGGTTTCATTGATATAATTGTCTCTAAAACCTTTCTGTGCAACGAATTTTAAAATATTTTAATAATTAGTGGTATTTTGCATCGTTATATGTATTATAGGTAGTTATATTTTTCATTTTTAATAACATTCACTGCAATTCGTTTTGTTAATGCCGCTTTTTTGCACATATACCTATAACATCGTTGACTAAAATCTCAAACTGCGTCCCTAATGATGTTAACGACTCTTAACAACATATTGAAATCGTAGAAAAGAGTACACTGAGTCTTCCATTTAAGCTGTTACCCCAATAATTTGTAAATTGATATTATACACATATGTATATATTGTATATATATCTTGGAAAATTCCCTAAAAAAATACAAATATGTATTTAATAAAAGTGTAGGTACAAAATGTATTTAATGTATTTATTTAAAAAAATGAACATGAGTAAAACAAATATCATGATAGAATAAATATGAATATAAATAACGTAAATATTGAGGTTGTTGAAGAATATACATCTACCTGTGTCAAATAATCAAAGCTAATAAAGAGATCCAATTATAAACAATAACAATTGAAGTACAAAGAAAAATCAGATTGGCGTGGGCAGCGTTTGGAAAGTTACGATGGATACTAAAAAGCACAAATACACAAACCCATGTAGTTGATCATGTTCTGACGTATGGCTCAGAAACATGGACATTAACAAAGGTCAACATAAACAAAATAGAAATAACCCGGAGAAAAATGCAAAGATCCATGTTGTGAATAAAACTGCAAGGCAGAAAATCAAACACATGGATAAGAGAGAAAACAAAAGTAAAAAATGAAACTGAACATAAAACAGAGTTAAAATGGAGATTTGCGGGCCACAATGCGAGACAGGAAGATAAAAAGATGAAATGCTGAAATACAAAACTGGAGACCGTGGACAGGAAGAAGATAAAGACCTCAGATGCAATAGAGGGACGATATTGTAAAAGCTGCAGGAACTCACTGGAAAAGCACAGCCGAGGACAGACAGATTATGGAAAGATTTGGGGAAGGTCTATGTTTAAATCCGGGTTGACATTACTAGTGAATAACGAACGTAGCTCACGCTTACGTAATTTGCCCGTGCTATTGTTAGATATTTTATTATCTATTTTCAAACTCGAGCAGTACATTTGTATTGCTATGCAATGCATAAATAATACAAATGTACTGCTCGAGTTTGAAAATAGATAATAAAATATCTAACAATAGCACGCGCAAAATACGTAAGCGTAAGCCACGTTCGATCGTTATTCACTAATAATGTCAACCCGGCTTAAAGTTCAATAATAGAAAAGGGCTAAAGAAGATTAGGGACTTACACATTATAAGTAATATGTTGGCCACATTCTTCTAAGAATTGGCCCACATTCATATTATTATAATTTCTTAGTAAGTTTACTAATCTTCCATTTGCCCTCTGGTACCTATTAATCTTGTACCTCCTCTAGTCCTGCCTCGAGACGGCTACTAATCAAATCTTGCCTCAGCTGCTCTTTGATTAGCTTTTCTATCAATATGTATGGATTAGGATGGCGGCAACTGAACATGCTATTAAATGCATGGTGAAAGGATTCCGCTGAATTTGTTGTTCTTGGTAACCCTTCCAGAGTAATATTATTGCAATTCCACATGTCAATTGCATAATATGGATTTCTTGGCGGAAGTGTACGTCCAACCCAGGTTGTAATAAAGTAGTCGATAAAACTGTGACATCTTTCGTCTTCTCCAAAGCTATCAATTAACTCGGTCTCCAACAGTTCGAATACTTGAGAAACCTCTGCTGGTGGCACGAACGAAAGAGCACAAAATGATTTTATTAAGGTTTTAAAAAATTGTTCATCTCTGTAAAGTTGTGCTAAACCTAACTGCTGCACTTTACGCCATATTGCTTGACAAAAATGAAAGAAGCAACCGTGAACTCTAATATTGGGAACTAATCGTCTAAAAGTGTTAACAACTGCCATCTCAAAATCAATTACGATTGTATTAGGTCTTGCTCCAGGTCGAATGATATCGATTTTTTCGAAAATTTTAATCAAACTTCTCTCGTAACTGCGCTCATTTTTGTTTGGCAAAAATGCGTAGATGAATGGTAATGTTCTGTTGTGAAAGACCCCATGTATAATCCATAGTTGGTACCACAGATTCGGAGCACTTTTAAAAGTGCCATCGACAACCCATGTATCACATTGGATTAAACGAGTAACGTCTAAAGTACAACCAAATATAATTATACGATTTTGATCCTCTATTCCAGTATCACTCAAAATGAAATCCTGAGGTATGGATGTTTTGGTTCTTCTCAACTCATTAGGGATAATTAATTCCCTAAATGAGTGAGGCACTCGTGGAATTATCTCATTTCTTCGGCGTACTTTTCTCACCATCTTTTGCATCGATGTTAGTTGTGGCAAATTAACCTTCGTGTCATCCGATATCCCTTCTAGGGCAGTGTTCACAACATCCCTAGGTGTATCATGACTGGAACTAGCTGCCTCTCTTATCTTGTGTTGCACAGTCATGGGTCCTATTTTATGAGAAGGCCCATGATTGTGCACTCTTCTGATAATAACGTCTTCGCCATCGTTGCCATCACCGATAGTTATTGCAGAACCGCCACATGATTCGCCGCAGGTCCAATAAGTTACGCCATTAGGAGTACGCCTAACTCTATGGTAGAAGTACTCTTCGAAGATTAATTTTTTTTGGCCTCTCTTTGTCGATATGTACGTTGCCATTGCCACGATACAGGGATACAACTAAGACACTATAAGAACTGAACGCACTGACTTTACTCTAAAGACTACTTAATTAACAGCAAATGACCTGCCATAAAGAAGAATCACGTGATTTATCTTATGAAAGCAGACTGCACTTATATAGGCGGGGGCAAAATGAGCGTTTTTTCCTGCTGGTACCTATTACACAAAACCATAGAAAAATTAATTTTTTAAAGATACCTACACAAAATTATTAATGGTCATATTATAATACTTAAATTAATCATATTAGACTGTGCAAGAGATATGCCAGTAAAACAGAACAATAATAACAATAATGATATAATATCTAAGTTTTGCTTCTTACACCGATAGGGCATTGCGAAGATCAACGAAAATTTCTTAGAATTTATTAAGGTGACCAACTGTACTCATTTACTGAGTTTTGTACTCTTTTTTCGCAAACCGTACTCTGCAAATCCTGTACTCTGAAAGTACTCATTTGTATAATTTTATACTCATTGTGAACGGATAGAATGGATAGTGAACTTTAGAGCAGGGGTCACCAATTAGCGGACCGCGGTCCGCATCCGGACCGTGAGCTAGTTTTGTGCGGACCGTCAATAAATTCAGAATATACCTAGTGTTTGGCAATTTGACTATGTTTGGCTCAAATGAACTTTATTAAAAATCGGTAGAGATCAGGGCCTATTTTACCACTAGGCCCATGAGGCCCCTGCCTCGGGTCCGCATTTTATTGGGGCCCGAAAACATCACTAAAAGAAAAATTTTATTGAAAAAACAAAATAAATTTTCAAAATTATTTCATTTTACGAACAGGAAATGATAAATGATAACAAATTAGGTTAGAGTGATATTCATGAACCATAAGTCCATAAACCATTCTTAAACCATAAACCATCATAAAAATGCAATAAGAGTAGGTATAATAGATTGCAGATTGCCTTGTCGGCACCAATAACAATAAGCAAAATTTATACAACACTCCGAAGAATTACAGATACAAGAGCCAAGAGGTAGAATTAAAAAGAGTCATCGTCACGTATTGTCATATTTATTTAAAATGCACTTTTAAATTTAATATTTAGTTTATGTTTAATGCCGTTTTATTCAAAGATAAGGTATTGCTTGATTGTATGTATTAGTTTTCAGTCCTGTGCATTTTAAGTTCAACTAATATATTCATTAATCATCAGTCGTTTATTAAATTTCTGTAAACACTTATTTTTCTTATCTAAGTAATCGTTTCGTTATCATGAGTTACAATCATTTAAGTGTCAGTAAAAAACGAAAAAAGCAAAAAATTAAGAGAACAGAAACGGCAGGCACAAAAAGATGAAATATTATCTTATTTTACACCTCAAAACAGTGCGCAAAAAGGAAGTTCGTCCTCCCATTATGAACTTCTTCTTCTTGTTCTATGGCACTACAACCCAAATTGAGCCTTGGCCTTCTTTATTTTTTGCCTCCACACTTTTTTATCTGTGACTGCTCTTATCCATACACGGACTTCTAAAAATACTTGTGCATCGCTGGTTACTGTGTCTTCCCAGCACTTTCTAGGCTTTCCAACCGGTCTCTTTCCCTGCATCTGCATCCTAGCGTTCATTGCTTTTTTTGATATAGTTGATTCGCTAATAGACACAACTGTCTACACTACAATCACAATAAAAATGCACTATGTAGAAATAAACAAACCAAGACACGTTGAATGTTCGAGGAGCACTACCAAATCATGATTTGGGAGTGCTACTCGTGCTTGTTTATTTCTAGTGCATCTTTATTGTGATTGTAGTGTAGACAGCTGTGTCTCCGACATAGATTTAAGAAGCCCGTGTTTTCATTAATCTAAGGTCTCCGATTAGCGAATCGACTATAGCCTATCCTCTCCCATTTTTATCACATGTCCAGCCCATTGCAATATTTGTATTCTAATGAAGTCTGACAGGGGTGTTTCCTTATAAAGTTGATAAAGCTCGTTGTTGTATCGAATTGTGAAGATTCCGTTTCCCCTCACAGGTCCTAGTATTCTCCTCAGTACTTTCCTTTCGAATGTGTCTAGTTTGTTTTTGGATGTTTCTTTCAGGACCCATACTTCACTGCCATAGCATGCTATTAGTCGAATTAAGGTTTTATAGATTCTCATCTTTGTATTTCGGTAGACACTTTTAGACCGAAATATATTGGAGCGGACTAAATAAGCTCTGTTTGCCTGCGGTATTCTTTTCCGTATTTCTCCATTTTCTGATCTGTCGGCATATATTTCTACTCCCAGGTATGTAAACTTTCCAACCGTTTCAATGTCATCTTCAGATATAATGTTTTGTGGGACTATATTTTTTCTTGTCGTCTGTATCATTATTTTTGTTTTTTTCTATGTTAATTTCCAGACCTAGCCTTTTCGTTTGCTTTTTTAATTCTGCGTATGTTTCCTGTGCTCCTGTTCATGTTCTACTCATAATATTAACATCATCGGCATAAGAGGCCAGTTAAACGGTTCTGTTGTTCAGGAGATTTCTCGTCCAGTTTGTATTTGCCTAACCGCATACTAAAGTGCCAGGTTAAACAATGTTGGGGCCAGCCCATCTCCTTGCTTCAATCCCAGCGAGACTTTGAAAAAGTCTGTCCGGTGTTTTTGTACTCGTACACATGCCTGAGTTTCATACATTGTGGCTTTAATTAGTCTAATTAGCTTGTGTGGTATTGCCAATTCAGCCAATATATGAACAGCTTATTACAGAAAGGGACCTAAGTCAGTCTTTTATTATTTTTGTTAAGAGTGGATTTATTCACTACGGTGGTAGACATATAGTTTATTGTAGAAAGGAACCAGGTTAAATATATTATAATAATAGACAAATCGTATAGCGTACTTCTCGTTTACTATAGAAAAGCAGTTTATATCCAGACAGTTTTTTGCATATACATATCTCGAAAGTTAGTTAACATGACTCGAGTCCCTTTCTGAAATAAGCTGATCATATAGTATAGTCTGTTCCTTTTGATCGAGTCGTATGCCTGTATGAAGTCTAAAGACATGTTGTTGTGAACATGAATGCCGTGTCCCATGATTTGCTCAAGACCTGCTTGACTGTAAATATTTGATCCATTGTCGATCTTCCCCGTCTGCAGCCCGCCGTTGGATACTGTCCAATTAATATTTTGTACTAGTGGTTGGAGCCGCTGGTTTATAATATACTTACGTGAGGACTTTATAATAATATGCTGTACATAGTAGAGAAATTCCACGGTAGTTTTTGCACTTTAAACAATTCAACAATGTTTAATTATTTAAATATAAATTTTATTTATTGTTAATAAAAATTTAAATTCCTGGTGCAACTATATTTCTATTAAATAATTAATACATTTAAAAAATTATTATTTGTATTAAATTTTTGTTAGGAGCCCGAAAATTATGTAGTGCCTCGGGCCTGATTTGAAGTAAAATAGGCTCTGGTAGAGATCTCACTTAAGTGATGAATATCTCAACTCCCTTATGAGACTCAGTTGCACTAAACTCACTCTAAACTTCAGACAGGTTGTACATAAAAAAATTTCATTTTTCTCTTTGATAATTTAATTTTGTAAAGAGTTTTCCCCCTTATTGTTATACTTACTTACTAATCATTAATTTTGAAATTAAGTTAGCTGTAATAAAAAATTGTCATATGCATTTTTTAATATTCATTTCCTCTCTACTATAAATATTATGTTAAGTAGGAGTACATTTCAGATGTGCATTTAAATAAAATAATTTTCAGATTTAATAAGTTTGCAACAAAAACCTTGCACTGAAACTAATGTAGAAAAGATAACATGTTAATTAGCATTTTGTACTATGATTATTTATTTTAAATTCCTCAGTTTCCTTTCAAGAAAATTGAAGATGTCTAAAAACTTCATTAGCATTCAAAATATAAATTCATAATTTTTTAAATATTCTCAGTAACAATTTACAATACTGATGTTTTCAAAATATACCTACTGATAATAACATCAAAACAATACCCAATGAATTTTTATTTTATTTATTGTACCAGGAAAACTCACAGAAAAGTATACAGTAACCAAAAAAACAATCGGATATTATTAGTTTTCCTTTCCATATTAGTCCATGTGTGAGGCCACTTATTTAGTATGAAAAATGTTTCTGGCTCGATTTCTTTGCGGATTCCTGTTCAAAAATGTCCTCTTTAAACAAATCAGAAGGGTGCCGGGTAAAACAATTTTTTAAGCAAATTTAAAATTACTTTTTTGCCTCGAAAAATGTATTTTTAGGTTTCTTGGGTAATTATAAACAATAAAGGTCTCTTGTCATATTTCTGAAAAGTTGATAGTTTTCGAGATATAAGCGATTTAAAATCTGAAAAATGCGAAAATATGCATTTGCGATGCTTGAAAATTCTTAAGATTTAATAAAATGACAGATCATTTTTATTTAAGATGGCCCAAAAATACTAAAAACATATTTTCGCGGGCAAAAAAGGTGATGTTTGGAATTTGTTAAAAAAATATATTAAACAATTTCTGCCCAAAAATTTCGTCCGGCACCATTATGATTTGTTTATAGGGGATATTTTTTAACAAGAATACACAAAGAATCAGAACAGTTAGACACAGGCGGCATAAATCCGGACCCCGGAAGTGTCATAAGTTTTCGAAACGGACCCTCAGAGAAACTAATTGGTGACCCCTGCTTTAGAGCATTAAATTGTTTCAAATGGACCCCTCTAAACAGTAAAATTGAATGGAAAGAAGTTTCTTCACCAGTCAAATTTGTAATGAAGGAAGTAAAAGAGTAAATTTGTAATATTTAAATGAAGAAAAATTGAAGAAATGGAACAATAAGAAAATAGAACTTGACAAAAGATGGGTAGAAATCTTTGGCCTCTCTTCGTCGATATAAACGTTGCCATTGCCACGATACAGGGATAGCGGAGAGTTGGACAAAACCGGGTCGTACCTCTTAATTCTTCTATAACTGTCTGCTGCTATCGATTAGACTATTAGACAATGTTAAAATTAGTGTCCCTTTACCACCAACAGTCGTGTGTATTCATTCTACCTCATTTGAATAATCTGTGCCGGAGCAGTAAGACCTTACCAGTTTTTTTATGCAGGACACTCGATTTTTAAGGTAAGTTTATAGCTGTTTTCTCCTCTAATGAATAAACTAATGGCCATTTCAAAATTTAATACATGTAACCTAGTAGGTATATTACCTTTAATTTGGCAAAAAATTTTGAATATTATTTCATAACTTAAAAATTTAAAAAACATGTAATGTCTTGTTTACGAGTTTGACAAAACCGGCTAGTCCGAAAATCGACAAAACCGGGTACTCGATTTTATCAGTCCTGTTGTTACCTCCAGTTTCTGCAGTGGTTATTTTGCTTTTAGTTAACTACAACATGTGGCTTCTTCTGTTGAAGAAGCTAGTTAGAAAGCTAGTAGGAAACATTAAAAAATCTCCAGTCGTAAAAAAAAATTAAAACTAAATGAACTGAAAAAAAAAAGAAAAAACGTGGTAAGAAGGACTGCACCAAAAACAAAATTTTGGAGAGTTTGGAGGAAGAAGATAATAATGACGATGCGTGTCTATATTACAATTAACTATTTTCAAATTATAATGCGAAGGAAGGCTGGATAAAATGTGTGGCTTGCACCAAATGGGCTTATGACGCCTGTAGTGCATATGATGATGTACTTAGATGAAGTTTTTATTTGTGACTTCTGTTCATAGATTTTCGATTTTTGTTCACATACTTTTAATAAATATTTTATTTTCTACCCATTAGTCTTTTTACATGGTAATTAAGTTACTACCCGGTTTTATCATACCTGTTGGACAAAACCGGGTATTTTGCAATATTTTCATAAAAATAAAAAAAGATAAAAAATCTAAGAATATTTTTAAAAATTGACATTGGTATATCAAACTTAAGTCATTTGAGAATATTTCAATTTGCAGCAAACATTTGCTACTTTCACATAGCAAAAGATACAGACGGTTTTTGGAGTGGTACCCGGTTTTGTCCAACTCTCCCCTACAACTAAGACACTAAGAAATAAACACACTTACTCTAAAAAACTACTTAATTCACAGCAAATGACCTGCCATAAGAAAAATCACGTGATTTATCTTATGACAGCAGACTGCACTTATATAGGCGGGGGGCAAAATGAGCGTTTTTTCGTGCTGGTACCTATTACACAAAGCCATAGAAAAATTAATTTTTTAAAGATACCTACACAAAATTATTAATGGTCATATAATAAATTAATCATATTAGACTGTACAAGAGATATGCAAGTAAAACAGAACTGTAACCTGAAAGAAAGAAGTACTGAAATTCGTAAGCCTCAAATTTCTATGTGTCAGGCGGCGAAACGGACTGAGTGGTTTCTGAACGTCGTTATAACCTATGTGAATGTCATGATAATTTTAGGTGCTTCAGAACGGTTATCAGTTTTGCAAAAAAAATTTTATGGTAGAGTACTATTTTCGGTAATACGGAAAAGGTCACCAAAACGGTCCAAGCTTAAAATAAACAATACTTTCAGCAGGAAGGGAGACGGGACAACCTCTGTCACACTGCCAGGGAGTTTCTTCGAATACTGTGCGAACATTTTGGGAGTTTTGACTCACAGAACTAACGCCACCAGATGCGTACATATGGGGAATGCTGAAGGAGTCAGGAATAAAGATTTTTTCATGCTAGAGGCAATGACGGATGTAGAAATTTCCGTTAGGAGGGGAAATTTGCCGTAGGGGGAACTTACAATGAAAAACCAACCAAAAGACATAAAAAAGATAAACTCAGATTACATAAAAGACACAAATAATAACTTACAGGCATTAAGTTTTCTTGATTAATTGTTTATCTGTTTATTGAAGACGTTTCGTTTACTGCTCAGTAAACATCATCAGTTCATATACAAATGAATGTTATAAGTACTCTTTTGTTTGGATGTTGTTGCTTATAACACTCATTTGTAGATAAACTGTTGTTTACTGAAAAGTGAACGAAGCGTCTTCAATAAACAGATAAAGTAGCCGAAGTCGTTGTCTTTTTTCTCCACTTACTTGACCGAAAGACCCTACACTCACGAGTGCTCCTTTTTTATATTGGAATTGACGGTTTTATTGTTTTCCAGTTGCAGGTCAGTAGGTATCTAGTTTCCTCTCCTACGCAGAGGAACACCGTCTTTTCCATGTTCATTATCAGACCCCGTTTTTCAAATTCCTCATTCAATTTTCGTGTCATGTATTCGAGATCCTCTTTGTCATTTGCACATATTACTTGATCATCGTCAAATTGGAGGATATACAAACAAGTGTCAAGTGTCATCGTCCACCTGTATGCCCATTCCTTTGCATTTCGATTTCCACTGGTGGAGAGCTTTACCAATATAGATTTTAAAAAGTATCGGTGATATGCAGCACCCCTGTCGTAGGCCTTTATTGACTTTGAATGGTTCCGATATTCTGTTGCCTACTTATTTTATCTGGGCTTCCATGTTGTTGTATTTATTCTGGACAGCCTTTATGAGTGTATGATTGATTGAAGTTTCCTGGAGTACCTGCCACGGTTTCTAAATCTATGAATGTAAGGTGTGTCGATCTCTATTCCGTGCTAGTTTCTTCTCTATAATTTGTTTCAAGCAGAACACGTTGTCTCTGCAAGATCTACCATCTCGAAACCCGATCTGCTCCTCTTCCCATGGGCAGGGGGGGCCGTAGCCCCCCTGAATTTTGGGGACTGTAGTATTGTATATGGTTATCCAGAGTATACAAAATGTAATGTGCAACATCTACACGCCTGCCCCCCCTCCTAGAAATTTTTATATGGGCGCTGGTGCTCTTCCTCTTGGATTTAGTATTCATCTTCGATCATATCTCTGATTATTCTTCCACATATCCTACTCACCGTATACTCGTTACTGAAAGACCTCGGTAGTTATTGTAGTCTATATAATTATTTGTTACCTTTTTTATATATCGAGGTTATGAAAGCTGTTTTCCATTCCTCTGGGCTGCTTTCTCCATTGGTGTAGGTACTTTGTGAATATGTATGCAAGATATCTAATAAACAATTTTTGCGTTCTGTTTATTATCAATTCTGCTGATATTCCGCCGGGGGACTTTTCCATTTTTACGCTGTTTTACTGCTTTAGTCACTACTGCTACATCAATTAGTAGGTAGGTGAAACTGGGTAACTGCGAGACACTTTTTTTTTCATTTAACCATAAGTCCACTGCTATGACAATGTATAAACAAAATTTCTTCAGGATTGTACTATCACATGTGTTCATTACACAAGAAAAAGTCAAATTTGAAAATAGCTCTGTCTGTTTAGTTTGTATTCGACACATAAGGTCAATTTGTCATTTGTCTCAGTGTTACCCATGCATGGGTAACACTGAGACAGTATAATATTTATATGAACATAAAGACTTAAATCTTTATTTGAAAAAATTTTTTTAAAAAACAAATTTAAGTTACAGAGTACTAATTAATTCAAAAAATAGTGATTGAAAATTAACGTACATTTATTAAATTGAAATTTTTCTCGAATGAGAAAAATGAATTTTGCCGTTTAGTATGACTATATCAAACTGGCCTTGGCGGTCTCATCTTTGTCTTTTACTAGAAATTTTAGAAAAAAAAAATACAAAATGTAATTTTTTATAACGTCTGAGTAGCAGTGAGACATGTCTCAATGTACCCCGTCTCACTGTTACCCATTTGCCATAAATTAAAAAAAATATTATTTTTATTATTATAAAACTTAGTTTGCTTTGCTAAACTATGGCATCATGTTTACTAATCTATACACAATGTCATGGTAATACTAGATAAATCCTAATAATTAACATGTTTTTATAAAAAATTCTCAAAACACCTGTATTATTTTACAGTCCCCACCAAACACACTCAATCACAATAAATGCTAAACTGAAACTGCAAGGCCGCCTGAAACATATTAGAAATAAGTAACCTTGACAGCAAACAAGCACAAGTAATATCTACACATGGCGAAAAGGAGGGAAATATTTAAAGTGTCTCACTGTTACCCAGTTTCCCCTACATACTTGTTCGCCTTCTATATTTATTTCATTTTGTGCTTGATCTTTGTATTCTGTTTTCTTCGGTAAGCAGATTCTTATAATGATCTATCCAATTTTTTGTTGGTATTAGCTGTATTGGGTTAAAGGATTTTTATCGACTTTCATTGTTAATGAATTTCCATGCTTCACTGCATTGTCTACCTCGGATATAAGTATCAATTTATTTCTTTGCACTTTTTATCCCATGTTTCTCTTTTTCCTTGCATGACCTTTCGTCTTGTGTCTCTTTTCTTTTCTTTGTATTTTCTGCGATCTTTATCTTGTTTTGTGTTTAGTCATTTTAGATATAGCTCCTTCTTTTCCCTAACCAGTTCTTCAATTTCAGAGTTCCACTAATATTTAGCAAAGGAAGACCTAATTTCGAAAAACCGATAAAATTATTTTGATAAACAATAAGAGCATAGTAGACACGTTCAAAATATTTCGCTAAGCACATGGACGTCCAATGAACATCCTTCCCGGACGTCCGTTTTAGTACAAAGAACGTCTTATTTTGGTCCAAATGTCGCGCTACCAAACATCCCGAGGGGATGGTCGGTGGACGTCAGTTGCACCTTCATTAGACGTCCTAGGTTGGTTCAAAATGTCGCGCTTACTAAGCATCCGGGGAGGATGTCCAATGACGAAAATTGGACCTTCATCTGACATCCAAACAATAGGTCCGGTGGACTTACTTCTATTAAGAATGTATTTTGGGGAATATAAAATAAATTTTTAAATGAACTTTTATTACATATTACATTAATATATTAATTAACTGATATTTATTTATTACTAACAAACGAGACAAACCCACTATCAAAATTATATAAGAATACAGCATTAAAGAAATATAAAATAGATAAAATTAGTAATAAAAATAAAATATAAATGAATACAAACTTATTTATACAATGCATCATTTTGCATTTCAGTGCTTCAAATACTACCTAAAGCTATTGGTACATTATAAGCTAAACAAATTATATCTCATGAGGTAACTGACTTGCACGCATAGCGGTCAGAGCATACCATACATGTATTTGAACTAATTATGGTCAGACCATAATTCGTTCTGCGATAAAGAACAAGGAAAAGTGAATTGTAACACAGTGAACGGGAAGGAATATAACAAATTAACTGAAGCAATTCAGAAGGTTAAATTATTCCATTTACAAGCTTAAAAATAAAGCTCATACTAAAGTTAACTCTTCTGATAAGAAGAGAATTCAGATTCAAGAAATTGATCATACCAGATTAAGACTATGGCCTACACAATTTAAAAGAACAAGTACATCAGAAATATTCTTTTAACTCTCTCTAACTTTTCAATACATGCTTGAGTAATGGGAAACCAGATCACAGTTGAATTTACAAGTTGGGGATGACAATTTCTGTATCTGTAAACATGCTAGAATGTCACAAATTTTAATAGTTAAGGAGTGAATATGGCTGTGAGTGATTATGGGTCCATGACTCCACTCGCCCAGGCAGGAAAAAGAAGGATTATGGACACTGCTGAAGAAATTGGCAAAATCATCAACAATTGATTGTGGTCCACTAAAAACAAAATCATTAAACTTCATGCACCATGGCGTATTAAAATTATTTCTCTTACAATAATTAACATAATTCTAAAAAGAGTTTATATCGTAATTCAGCAATTCTTCAGTATCTAATCTTATAAAACTCTAATGCAACAAGTCACTCAGTGTGTCCAGTGCGGTTTCGATATGTAAAAATTGTATGACATTTAATAAACTTCATTTTATTTTGTTATATATTTTTTACAACAGCTCCAGAATGACTGAACTGAATTAGCTAATCTCGCTTTTAAAACATTTGTAGAAATCCAAGGAAAGTTTAAAAGGTGAGAATATGTGATGAAATTGTAAAGAAAATACTGAAAACAACAATGTTATTGTCACATAGGTACACACAGTTTTATACTCGTTTAGATTTAAGTCACTAAAACTGTGGCTAACTTCTCACCTACTTACATTTTTACATTTCCTGTGAAATCCATGCTTTTGGGACTTTGTTTGATATAATTATGCTAGAGTCCTTTTCATGATCATTTTTCAGTGCGTCACAGATGATAGAAAAAAAGGTAAGTCTGTGATAATACACATTTATGACATTTATTCTAACATGACATTTTAGTTAAATCAGACAGTTGTCACATTTTATTTGCAATTTGGCATAAAAACAAATCAATTGTGTTTATTGCATTTGTAAAATGGCATTTGATTTGTATAGTCTTATAAATTGTACAGATTATATATGTAGATATAATTCGTAAATAATTTTTTCTTCGATTATAGCGCCATGTATCGACAACTAGAATAAATGTTATAAATGTCTGTAATCACAGACGTGCCTTTTTTTTCTGTCACATACAATTTAATGCGTTAGAAAGAAATCAAAAAACTGTGACGCACTGAAAAATGCTGGTTTACAATTATTATTTAGAATTATTTCATTAAATTTATAATTCTTAAAATTTATTGCATTAATGCACAAACTTGAATTTTCAACTTTATGGCAGAGAAAATAACATGTAACAGTCCCTATTTAGCTACATAAAGATTGTAACCTACAAAATTCATCATAATCGCTAATACAACATAATCCTTCTTCAATAATTCCATCAGAACTAGCACCAAGGAGTCCCAACTTTGTTCCATACTCCAGTTGGTAGAACATTACAACTATAATTTTATCTTAGGTGCTCTATGGGCCTATGGCATCTTTTTCATGGGTTCTGTCCCACTGAATGGCTTTTATATAATCAAGACTGTATTCACCTGCAAAGAAAAAAATATTTTGAGGGTTATGTATACAGGATGGGGTAAAGAAAACAGTACATCTTGATATTTGGTAGTAATTATTAGGTTTTAAGGAAATGAAGAAACAGGTCGATTTTTGTTCTAAGGGGAACATTTTTTTACGATACCTACATCGGTCATTTGTCAACTCACTCCTTTTCATTTCCCCAACCCCTTATTTTTAAATAGAAAATATACCATGTGCGGCACATCATTAGAAAGGCATTTAGATGGAGTATTCAGACATAACGACCGTCCAAGTTTTTTCTTTCGACATTTGCACCGTCTTTGCAAAAAACTGTTGATTGATTTGAAGTATAACACCTCTTAAAAAATGAAATGTAATGCCTATGGTTTGCTAACATGTCATAGTACATAAATAGGTGTTGTGCTTCAAATATATTAAAAGTTTTTTTGCAAAGACTGTGCAAATATCGAAAAAAAAAATTGTGAACGATCATTATGTCTGAATGCTCCATCTCAAGGCCTTACTAATGATGTGCCGCACATGTTATATTCCCTATTTACAAATAAGGGGTTTGGAAAGGAAGTGGAAGGGAGAGGATTGACAAATCAGCGCTTGGATGTAGAAGTAGCCTATGTCCATTTTTTCTAATTTGATATTTTATGTCCATTTAAAAGTAAAAGCATCGTTACATTGGATGCAGAAGTATTGTAGGTCCATCTTTAACTAGCGATCATATTGGTCAAATCTTGAACTAGCCTGTTAGGTAGCACTGGAAAACAAACAAAAAAATGCTCTCCTGTAAAATTCACATCTTGTGACTTAGACTACTTCTGCATCCAAGCGACGAAATGATAGAGGTGTTTCGTAAAAATGTCCCACTTAGAACAAAAATCGACCTGTTTCGTCATTTCCTTAAAATCTAATAACTACTGCCAAATATCGAGGTGGACTGTTTTCTTTGGCCCACCCTGTATAACAATTATTAACAAAATCTCATTAAAAAAACAGAAGCAGAATAAAATTATCAGACCACAGTCCAGGCTTTTTATTCTTGTTTTTCATTTACTAGGTACAGTAATACACATACTTTGACTCACCTACAAGGATTTTCAACAAGCTATCTGTTTCCTGTTTATCCAAAATATCTGGTTCCTTTGCATAGGAGAGATCCTGTCTACTATTGGCCTTATCTATATCCCGTAATTCATCATTCACTAAATGTTTTTTTTAATACTCTTTCTATCAGTGATCAGTGGAATTTATTATTTCTTCAATTACTGGACCTGTAGGCTAATATTTCTCCCCTAATGGCCATTAAGTCAATCAGTGAGTGACAAGATTTTGGCAGATTTTAGATATGCTTGAAAATTGCAATTGCTGTCTTCTCTAAAATACCAGAAATTATTTACTGATTCACCTCCAGTTTGGTTTCTGCGTTTCTACTCTACATAATTATGCTCTACATTAAAACTTGAAACCTGTAAATTTGGGTATTATAAATAGGTTAGGTATTTAGCTTTAGCTTTAATCACAGCTTTAATCTTTAATTAAAGAAGATCGTCTCTTCTTCTCTTTTTCTTCCATTTATAATACAAAATTATTATCCATCAAATATTTTCTTAATCTGTATGCGAGTTGGGTGTATAAGAATAGGGTCATATCCGACTTGGTACTTATTCATTTTGCGACCTGCGCGTGACGATTTCTGCATTACCCATTCCAGTGAGAGTTGTGAAAGATCCAGCGCCCCAAGTACTGTCAAAATTTTTAAAAGTTTACTGTTAGCTAAATCGTCAAAGAAGAAAGACTTAATTTCCAAGTGGTCGACAGCTGTTTGAAAACAAAAAAAAAAAGAAATCTGATTTTAGTTATTATTTTAATGGAAAATATGTGAAATTAGTTGAAGGAGGAAAAAGTGTTGTTTTAGTTATTTGTTTCAAGAAGAAAAGTATATTAATTTGGTAGAATTTGGACTATCGCTGTCGGGTGAGTCTATTTTAGTTCATTCATGTATGAAGCCATATTGATGACCGGAAAATTTATAATTTCCATAAATCCTTGTCATTTATTCTTGTCATTATTATATATTCCGACTAACTATTTATAGATACAACTTTTAGTATCATTCCTAGCTTTAAATCCACATGTTTCTATATAAAAATTCCATAAAGTTATTCAAGGTCAAGTTGAACCTATGTTTTTGTAGAGAAAAAAAACAACACTTCTTTTAATCGATCCTGACCAGTTTTTATTGGAGGTTTAACTTCCAACTTATTTCCTATTTCCATAAGATTGATTACCCAAATTAACAATGGGTTTGTATATTTTAGCCACTTGGAATCACTTACATATTTTCACCCCAAGAACATCAGGGGATGAAGGATAAATCAGGGGATCTAGCAGCAGTCACTGGGTATTACAGGATGGAATCATCTTTTTGAGTTTGGTTTTCAATCATTAGTTATCATTTTTTTGGACATTGGGAAAGGACATTACGTTAATTGGTGTTGGACAGTGGACAGTGGTTTAAGTATTTTTTTTTATTATTATTATCAAGAACATTAATTTTTCTCCTAATTGGGACATTAAATATTTATTAAAAATAGCATATTAAATAAGTTTACATTATACTCCACTTGTTATATTTACATATTTTTTTCATACCAAAAACAAAAGAAACAATTTAAATATTTTCAATTTTTTAATAATAAATAATACTTCATCTTTAAGGCTTAAAATTTGCATATTTTCTTTAATCAATTTATTTCTTTTGTTTATCTTCTCAACTGTAAGGTAATTGAGCTCAACTATCCGGAGAAAATTTGGTAATTTTTTTTATATTATAATTAATGAACCTTGGCTTTCGTCCCCCTCAGGGTAATTGACCATTTAACTTGTTTTTATTATTGTAACCGCACATGAAGTTAGAGTTTTACCTCGAGTAGTGTGTCGGTTCAGTTTTGTACCATAAATTGGATTTGACATTTCAAACCAATTTTTAGGGGTGGACTTTGTTCCTCTTTTGTTTAAACTACTCTGTAGACTGTAAATTGTACATACTTTATTAGTAAAATATTTTTTATTAATTTTAGGGTATACCTTGTTGGTACATATACGAATTTTTTGTACATATAAGTAAAAGCTAAATACACTATTGATTGGGTTGTATAATATTTCTTTTATTACCTAGTTGTTGTCATATGTTTCTAGGTTTACTAATTTTATTGTCATAGCAACTAACTAGTACTAGTGCAGCAGTATAGGATACCTGGTAGAGCCATAGTCTACCCTCTACTGGCGCCCACGATTTATTGTTATTTTTCTATATTTTCTAGTCTTTGTTCATCTTGATATTCCCTTTATATCCATCATCTATATTCTGTAGATTTACTGTCTTTGACGACGCGAAAAATTGGCCGAACTATCCTTGAGTATCAAGGGCTCATTCTCTTCTATACCCTGCTAGCTTAACTACATTCAGTTCATCCATCTACTTCTGTTTCTGTCAATAGTTTACCATCTGACTCTTTCATTTCACATTCCCATACAAGTACTACTTGTACGCTAAGGTAGTATTTGTTACATTTGCTTCCCAACGTAGAAGCCCCTTCATTCCAATACATTTGCTACCCCTTCTTTGCCTACTTCGGTTGGAGTTTAGATATTTCTCCCAACGGTTACTCAAACAGAAGTACCCCACATTTTTGTTACAAGCTTTACTTTTTTCAAGATAGTCAATTATTATAAAGCCTTTGCAATCCCCTGTAGTAACCATGACCTTTCCAATCCATTAATTATTATGGTAGGAGAGCCCAAGTGGGGATTTTTGCAGTTATTCGAGCGCGTCAGATTATCACATGGGGAGAAACCTTGCACCCTGTAAATGTACTTCTACCATATATTGGCTTTTAATACAGGGGAGTTCGTAAAGGGCGGGCCGAAAAAAAATCTATCCTTAGAAAAACTCAAAATTGTCAGATTAAGATAAGGTAAGTTAAATACATGCAAACCACTGTACACATATATTACGCTCAAACTCCGAATTCGAACAATGTCCGAAATTTTTACTCATTTCGCGATGTGGACAACATGAATTACCCACGTCGCGGAGTGAGCATTTTATTCGGACATTGGCCGAAGCGAAATACCCAGAACGAGTTGTGGGTAAACGACAGTACTCAATTTCCGAAATAAACACGTTCGCCGGAGATTGATCAAAACCATAATACCCATAATCCGGCATGGGTAATCTATTGTACCCACGTCGGCGTCGGGTCGTGGGTATTTCTAGTTTGCACAAACGTCGAAATCCGTTTCTCACGGTTCAAACGTGCAAGTCGAGACATGTCACCCCCACTATCCTCACTGTTAACAACTAATAGGCCTATTGTCTATTTTCATTGACATTAGTGCACTCTCGTTATACACAAGTCGTTCTTTTTTGCCTCCTATTATACTTCGCTGATAATAATTTCTTCGTAGCGTGGCTCCTCAATAATAAAATTTCGACTTGTGAGATCATCCTTCAGTTTGGAGTAAAATGATTTCATCGTTTTAAACAAAACACAACAGCACTTTAAAATAAGTCAACACACATCGCGAAATGAGTAAAAATTTCGGACATTGGTTACACTCAAATTCCGAATTCGGAGTTTGAATGTAACATATATTTCAAAAATCTGGCGATTTAAGCGGGGCGTAAGGAAATGGGTGAGTCACAAAGCTTCACAAGAAAAAAGCGAATATTTCGAGAAATGAATGACAGATCGAAAAACTAAAAAATACGTGCTCGATATTTTCAAAAATCAATCGAATGGCACCAAACACGGCCCCTACGGTGGTGGGGTGGGGGTTACTTTAAAATCTTAAATGGGAGCCCCCATTTTTTATTGCAGATTTGGATTCCTTACGTAAAAATAAGTAAATTTTATTCGAGACATTTTTTCTAATTATGGATAGATGGCGCTATACTCGGAAAAAACGATTGATGGAAACGAAGTTCCCACTAAAATGGAAACTGAACTAAACTTTTTTTTGTTTTAGGACTTAATTTTCACAACGAACTTTAATAGGTCTCATAACTCTCGAGTGACTTCACATTTAGCATACTTTCCTCCCCTACTATTATCTTATATTGTAAAATAAATATTAATCTTTGTAGTATTCATTTTTGACAAGTATTGTTTGAATCTCAAAAAAATTTGATTGATGAAAAAGTTTCAATTTTTCCTGATATAACTTTTCTACAAACGTAGAATTTTTTATTTATTTTTTTATTTTATTGTACACAAATATTAAACGAAGTAAATCTTAAGACCCAAAGCATAGGGCTCCTCAATCTTTCATCTTTCGTGAAGACATAATGACGTCATGTGATATGGTTGACCGTTTCTCCCTAATACTCCCTTTGTGGGGTGCTGTGTGTTATTTCAGAGACTGGGTAATCGGTAATGGTTTTATTAGAATTCGACCTCCTTTCTAGATAGCTTCTGAAGATTTTTTTAAATCTCTTAGGATGGTAATTTTATTTTATATAGTGAAATAAAATTATTATCATGTATAAACATTTTCAAAATGTAAAAACATTTTCAATTCCTTTGCAATAAGAAAATTCAGCAGCTGCATAATACTCTGGTTAAATCGGAGAGTGCAGGAAGAGTCTATACCGGTTTCGGAGGTTTCTTCCTCCTCATCAGTAGTCCCATATCCTCTTCTCTCAATTTCCCCAGGTATCATACTTTGAGTCTTTCCGAACTGCAAAGAACGAACTGTCGCGGATGAACTGGATCCATCTACCGAAAACCAAAATAAGTTATCAATCGAAGTAGCACAGAAAACGACAAGAAATATCGTTCCCATACCACCAGATTGACACAGGTGGAATATTTTTTTGGTTACAACCTCCCGAGATTTTAAAAAATTATAAATTATACAGGATGCCGAGAATTTTTTTTAATTATTACCTCTTGCAGAGTGATCACAATAGGATATAATGCTTCATATTAGGTGACATTATTTTATGAAAAATATCTCTGATCGCCACATAGATTTGCATGATTATGTTATCTTTGTCAGGTAATTTATGAGTTTTCGGCTTTCTTAGTGCAGGAGCCACGTCTTCTCTCAATATCGTTAGTTCTGGTTCTAGGGACTGAAGTTGCAACTGATTTCCCCTAGCTGTATTGTCTTTTATAAAAAAACAGTCTTCTTTCCAACGAACTTTGATTTGTATTGTATATTGTAGCAACGTGCCATCCTCCTGTCATATCTCTAAGTACCTTGACCCTTAACAAATGTCATGCGGTATGTCATATATTGCCGAAAATATATTTTGTGGTTAAACGTGTTTTATAAAAGAAACTATGAAATATTATCTTTGAAAACTTTGTGAATATCCACAAATTTCCGAGATTAACACTTTCCACCATCCTGTATTTGTACATAACATAATCGACGTCAATTTTGACCCAAATCGCGTTTCATTTAACATGTCTATGGCTCAATCTCGTCATACTCAATATGCACGTGTTTCCATTCTAGCTCAAAATTCGTCAATACTAATCCCAGTAATTTAATTTTCCTGTGTCGGTGAAAGTTTCCCACCAAAATTATCATGGATATTAGGAAAATACACACAGTATAAATATTTATCTCGCCTCTTCAAATCACACCGCTATCAAAATTGTTTGCCTGGTGTCGGTAATCGAATAAACTTAGGATTCATTGACATTGCTGGAAACCCATTAGCAGATAACACCAAATCCAAAAATATCTGAATATTTAACCACTGCCACATAGACGTAGTATGTTATAACTAAATATAATATTATATTTAGTATATAAGGTACGTATGGAGTAGCTGTATATTGGTACCTGTCTACAAAAACAAGGGAGACATACAACAATGTACAAACTACAGGGCTATAAAACTACTTAGCCACACCATGAAAATATGGGAGAGAGTAATTGATAGAGGGATACGTGAAGAAACCGAAATATCCGATAATCAATTTGGCTTTATGCAGGGTAGATCAACAACAGATGCAATTTTCATTGTAAGGCAGCTGATGGAAAAATAAAATAATAAAGATACCAACGCTCATATGGTATTCATTGATCTTGAGAAAGCACACGATAGAATTCATCGAGAGATTCTGTGGTGGGCACTCAATAAGAAAGGAGTCCCTGGCGAATATGTAAAGATTGTGAGAGATATGTATGAGGAAGTAACGACTAGTGTTAGGACAGGCGTGGGAGAGACGGATAAATCTCAGGTGAAAGTAGGATTGCACCAAGGCTCGGTGCTTAGTCCTTTTTTATTCTCATTAGTTTTGGACCAAATAACAGCGAAACTACAGGGTATCATTCCATGGTGCCTAATGTATGCTTATGATGTAGTGTTAATAGAAAATAGTGAAAGAGACTTGGAACAAAAACTGGAACAGTGGAGACAAGCTCTGGAGGAAAAAGGTTTAAAACATAGTAGGACAAAAACAGAGTATTTGGAATCTTCATTTAAAGATGGAGTTACTACAAATAAAATGGTATCTTTGGATGGTGAAATGATTGTGAAAAGCAATAGTTTTAAATACCTAGGATCGGTATTACAGAGTAATGGAGAAATAAATGGAGATACATGCAGTAGAATTAGGGCTGGATGGATGAAGTGGAAAGTAGCGAGTGGTGTGTTGTGTGACAGAAAAATTCGAATGAAGCTGAAGGGAAAATTCTATAGAACAGCCATAAGTCCGGCTACAATGTACGGAACTGAATGTTGGGCAGTGAAAAAGAAAGAGGAACAACGAATGCATGTAGCCGAAATGAGAAAGCTTATATTATAATAGAGGAAGTCTAGGTGTGCCACCAATTGGTGCCGAAATTTTAGAGTTGCCGAAAGAGAGAGCTTAGATTAACCTTCCGATGACCAAACTTTTTTTGTTACACGGATGACCAACGGGGGAAAAAATGACCCCATGCCAAAAATGACAATTGACAAAAGAAATGTTGTTTTAAGAAATAAAATAATGTATTCGTAATTTTAATATTAGTATTGTATCAATAAATGATAAATAAACATTAGTAAAACATATTTCAATCACAACTGAACCAAAACAGGAATCACCATTCTGAACATAGAATTAAAGTGATTTTGAAATATACACTAATTTACGTCGCCACATGTTTAACAAACAACTTTTTTTCAATATTGGAATGTTTCTTACAAATAATTCCACATAATAGATGGTATTTACTTAACATAAAATTATAACATGGAAGGCCAAGGGAGTTCGTCTTTGACCCCAAATTCAGAAGAAAAAATTTTTATTTTTTTTTCCGTAAAATATAGAGAATTTTTTTATTACAAAATATGAGGGTATCTAGACTAGAATGATATTAAATTTAATAAAAAAAAATGAAATTAAAATTGAAAATATTTCTGAATTTATTAAATAAAAACGTACATTGAGGTCAACATTTACCCCCTTGGTCATCCGAAGGCTAAGATGGTTTGGTCATGTTCAACGTCGAGACGTTAATCACGCAATTCGAAGAATAGCTGAAGTGCAGATTCCTGGAAGGAGTAGGAGAGGAAGACCAAAGAAGACCTGGGGGGAGACGATAAGGCAGGACATGTTGGTAAAGCGGATTAACATTGATATGACCCACGATGGAATTGTGTAGAGAAATGCAATTAGGGAAGCCGACCCCGCATATGTATAAGGCAAAGAGAATGATGATGATGATAAAGTGATATTACAAATTATACATTTAAAGGTAAGATCAATATCATTACTTCCCCTTCTTGTAGTGCCTATTCGTTCCGGATGTTGGCGACCTTCATGGCAACCTGTACTTTGCACACTGCTGCTCTGAAAGGATATGTGGTTGTTGTGTTGAACCATGTACGTAGATTTTTCAGCCAGGATATCCTTCGCCTTCCTGAGCCCCGTTTTCCTTTTACTTTTCCTTGCAATATTAGTTGTAGCATTCGACTGTAGCTTGGTTGTAGCTGTCACCGAGGTATTTGATTTTGGCTGTTTTTATTGTGGTTAATAACTCTTTTTCTTTTTGTATTCTTAATAAAACACCCTGATTAGTAATGTTGTCGGTATAAGATATCTTCAGGATTCGACGATAAAGCCACATTTTGAGATCAATCAAGTTTTTTGTAGGTGGCATGTGAGAGTCCACGACTCAACCCTGTACAATAGTAGAGGAAAGATATACAATCGTATTAAATTGATTTTTATGGGTTTTAATATATCATGACATTTGAAAAGACGAGCCATTTTTTTTTAAATGCACATCTTGCTTTTTCTATCCTACATTTTGATTTCTACATTGATTAGTCCAAATTGTTGTGCATTCTTTGTTTGTTCTAAATGTTTAGTGAAAGTCCATATTTCTGAGTTACTTTTGTGATTCTATTCATTAACTCCGGGAGGGCTTTTTGTCAGCGAATGCCACCATATCATCTGCGTATCTTATGATATTGATACATTTTCCATCAATCATCTACTGCTTTTTGAAATATTTCCTTAGAGTATATTATGTTCAACAGCAGTGGTGATAGCGTACATCCTTGTCGGACCCCACGTTTGATTTTGATGTCGGCGGATTCACCTGCCTCTGTCTGGATAGACGATGTTTGATTCCAGTAAATATTGCTAATAATTCTTTGTTTAGATCATCGGTGTTTATTTCAATATTGCTTAGTATCTTCATCAGCTTGTCGTGCTTGACTGTACCGAACGTTTTATGGTTATCAATAAACCACGTATAAATATCGCAATTTTCGTCTCTACATCGATGAAATAGCATATTATACTAGAGAGAGCGTCTCTCGTACCCACTGCATTCCGAATACCAAACTGTATACGGCTGATTTTTTCTTTACTTAGACTATATGTACATACATCCGTGAAACAAATAAAAAACAGAAAAACCTCTGAAACTCGATTGATTTGACAACGCCGCTTAACGGCGACTTATGGCGCCGCGTAAATATCTGTCGACTTTTACTTAGAAATAAAAATTGTAAAAACGTTGTAGAAATAAAATACAATTTTGAAAATTGACCATATAGACCGGTAAGGATCTGTTTTTAGGTGAATGTGAGAGGTGGCATTCAGATTTTTGCGGATAAAGTTAGGTGATAACTTCGTTAATAATAATTGATTTATGCTCCTTCTCAAATATGCCCGGAACATTAATAAAAAAAATAAAATATTTAAAAATTTCAAAAAATTTCGTTTTTTTTTCTACTTATTTTGCTTATAACTTTAAAACGATTCATTTTGGAACAAAGTCGTATAGGAATAAAACAAAGATAATTAAATTTTCTATAAGATGCGATTGGTTAAAAATGTCTTAATTTATCACCCTTGCTGCAAAATAGCAATAAATATAAAATAAGGGAACAAAACAAGCCTGTCCTTATTCAATGATTTTTCATAACTTAGGTTACACTTTGTGCTAAAACCGTACATCGAATTTCATTAAAATTGACTTATTAGATTTTGAATAATAATTTTACAATCTAAACTTTTTTTAAAAAATTAAATATTTTTTAAATCTTGCACAACAAAAACTAGAACATACAAGGATTTGTCAATTTTTTTACATATAAAGAAGCCCTCCACCTATCTAATGCACTTTACAGAATTGAAATCGGATTATTTAAGCAGCCTCAGCAATGTTTTAAAGTTATAAACAATTTTTTGGCTTATAAACAAATTAGTCCTGTGGCCAGGAGGGGGTTCTACGGGCTCCTTTATTTAGATGGACTTACCCAAGATTTTTATGTATTTTTTGACCCGTATAACAAGATTTTTTTGGGTAACAGTTGATCCGGATATCGATAAGGTTGTTATAAACAAAGAACTTGAGGAATTACATAACATCGATTTTTCGCAAAATAAACAAAACATTTTTTTGTATTTCTTGGGTAATTCTAAGCAAAAAATGTTCCCACAAGTTTTTTCGTAGGATGCATAGTTTTCGAGATAAACGCCGTGGAACTTTCAAAAATTCGAAAAATTGCAATTTTTGAACGCGAATAACTTTTGATTAAAATAAACTGCGCGTCATAGAAAACGAGCACCCTAAAAAATATGTAATTTTTGAAGTCGTGTATCTCCTAAACTTGTTGTCCGATTTAAGTGATTTTTTGGATGTGTTATACCCTTGTTCTTTGTCAATATATCTGTAATAATATTTTTGCTAAAAAGGTAAATTTTCATTGTATACCGGGTATACGAATCAATCTGTGTTTTTTTCTCAAAGTTCGCAACACTCTGTGGAATATTCTAGCATTTATAAAATACTGAAATTAAAACCCAACTATAGCCTCAGGTTTTCTTAACATTCCGTTTTTTGATTCATTCGCTTATGTTGGATAGTACAAAAGTTAGGTACTTTAACAACTATCCATGTTCTTTTTCAGTACATGGTGTTTCTAAACAAGTGCGGCAAACTTTAAGGGGTAGTTCTGCATTAAAAAATAATGACAGTTTGCTTTATAATCGTATGTCCGCAAATGCTTCGTTTCCGAGATACGGGATGTTGATTTTTTTCTTACAAACTGACGATTTATTTATTGCTTTAAAACCGGTTGAGATATGCAAATGAAATTTGGTGAGTTTTAAGACGTAGTTATTGCACATTTTTTGACATACAATCAAGAATTTTATATTCACCATTGGCGTGCATACGGGTAATATGATCGGTCATATTACCCGTATGCACGCCAATAGTGAATATAAAATTCTTAGTTGCAAATCAAAAAATTCGCAATAACTATCTCTTAAAACCTAGCAAATTTCATTTGCATATCGAAACCGGTTTTAGGGCAATAAAATAAATCATCAGTTTCTAAAAAAAATTCAACATCCCGTATCTCGTAAACGAAGCATTTGCGGACATAAGTTTATAAAGCAAACGGTCATTATTTTTTCATGCAGAATTGCCCGTTAAAGTTTGTCGCACTTATTTACAAATAACCTATACTGATGAAGAACATGACTAGTTGTTAAAGTACATAACTTTTGTATTATCCAACATAAGCGAATTAATCAAAAACAGAATGTTAAGAAAACCTGAGGCTACAGTTGGGTTTTAATTTCAGTATTTTATAAATGCTAGAATACTCCAGAGGGTGTTGCGAACTTTGAGAAAAAAACACAGTTTGATTCGTACACCCGGTATACAATGAAAATTTACATGCTTAGCAAAAATATTATTACAGTGATATTGATAAAGAATAGGGCTATACCATATTCAAAAAATTACTTAAATCGGACAACAGGTTTACGAGATACGCGACATCAAAAATTACCCATTTTTTAGGGTGCCCGTTTTCTATGACGCGCAGTGTATAAAATAGCAATTCTGCTGACAGCATTTGAAAGTTTAAGGCTATGGGTACATAATTCGCAAATATTTTACGGCTATCCCTACTTTTTCTGTCTTTACACGGCAAATTGCGTGTAGTAAAATTCAGACTGGTATGGATATGTAAACATTACTAGAATGTCATTCTACTTGAAAATGTCTTGATTAACTTAAAGAGATGGGGCTTTTGAATGTTCTTGGATAACTGTTATTTTTGTATATGTAATTGCAAATTGTTAATTCAGTTAATAAATGTAATAATTTTTTCACTAACTATGTATTCAGTGATTGTAATAATTTATTTGTACAACAAAAACTAATACTCAATCGAGAAAAGAGGAAAAGTATTAAAGTGATTTTTTAATAATATATTGTTATGGAACTCTTACAATTTTGAACATCTTTAACAACAAAATACTTGGATCACAGAATATATTATCCTGATGTATTCTCTGCTTGGATCTTCCACAAATAATACACAATAAATAACTTTTTATTAAGTTCACGTCTTAAATCAATTATTTATCAAATACATTATATATCAATAATATTTAATCAATACCTCAAAATATTCCCGATGCAATGTCAAATATTTAAAATTGTCACTGATTGTCAGTGTCTGACTGACAATATATGCTGACAATATTATATTCGGCTGAGTGCGTTGTAAGACAAAGATAGATTTGAAAAATATTACCACGGCATTGTGTTCATTTTTTTCGAATCCTGAAAAAACCAATAAATATTTTTGAAAAATTTAAAGGCAGAATGAAGGATTAAATTATTACCGAGGGCCGAAAGTACCTTAGAATAAATAAAAAGTTTATTTTGAATCAAATATTTGAAATTAAAAATCACAATAAATTTTCTCTTAGATTTTCACCCCTGTAACTTATTTAAATAAACATTATAGAAGTTCTCAGGGACTTTTGGCCCTCGCTAATAACGTAATCTTTCATTCTGCGTTTAAATTTTTCAAAAATACTTATTAGTTTTCTCAGGATTCGAAAAAAATGAATCCCCATTTGAATAGCATTTCAGCCGAAAATACGTACCGATCCTCTTAAGTCAAATTATACCGGTTTTAATTATTTGCATTGCTAAAAGTTAGTTTTTTTTATTAAACAAAGCTATTTGTTTATAAGCCAAAAAATTGTTTATAAGTTTAAAACATTGTTGAGGTCCCTTAAATAATCCGATTTTAATTCTGTAAAGTGTGTTAGATAGGTAGAGAACCTCTTTATATGTAAAAAAATTAGACAACTTCTAAATGGTCTGCTTTTTGTTCAGAAAGAATTTAAAAAATTTTAACTTTTTTAAAAACATTTAGATTGCAAATTTATTATGCAAAATCTATGAGGTCGATTTTAATGAAATTTGGTACACGTTTAAGTATGTTACAAATAATTTCCTAAGCGAATTACTAAGGTTCTAAGTGTCACCAAAGTGGTTAAAAACATTGAATAACGACAGGCGTATTTTGCCCCTTATTTTGTATTTATTGCTATATTGCAGAAAAGGTAATACATTAAGACATTTTTCACCAGTGGTATATCATACAAAATTCAATTATCTTTATTTTATTTCTCTACGACTTTGTTCCAAAACGAATCGTTTTAAAGTTATAAGCAAAGAAAGCAGAAAAAAATCGACGTTTTTCGAAATTTTTAAATATTTAAATTTTTTTATTAATGTTCCGGGCATATTTAAGAAGGAGCATAAGTCAATTATTATTACTGAAGGTGTCACCTAACTTTATCTGCAAAAATCCGAATGCCACCTCTCACATCCAAAAATAGACGTTTTTTCACAGATCCTTACTGGTCTAATATTTATTTTATTGGTTTTAGAATAGAAAATATCCCTTAACTTTTCCAAATTACAATTATTTAACATTAATAAAATAAGCACCGCTACTGAAAATACAATCGGTGTGAATGTTAAATCTGTTCGAGATGTAAATGGAATCCATCCTCAACTATGATTCTCTTGGGAAATGTAAAAGATCAGCGTCGTTTCGGATTCTTTCGGGAATTCACTTAATTTCTTACAGGTGGATCTCTTTATTGGTCGATAAAGTTTAACTATAAATATCATTTTACGATGGATATTATAATATAAGGAGAACATACTGAGAAACATACAACGAAGGATTGTTTTTTTTTTCACGGTACACTCTTTGGTATTTTATGCTTTTTCGTTTTTAAGTAAATATTCATCATCATCATTTAATACTACTCCTGGATATATTTTTTCCTTTTTGTGCTTTATTTTTCCTTGTTGTGATATGTATATTACAATTTTTTTACATTTATAGGATTATAAAAAACAGCTAATTCAAATTCTGGTGACCAGAATAGCAGAGTTTGGACAAGAATACGGGCTAACAATGAATGTCAAGAAGACAAAGTTTATGAGAATATCGAAAACTCAAAGAAATAACGAAAATCTCTTCATAAACGGATCCAACATCGAACGAGTCGACAAATATGCATACCTTGGAACAATGATCAACTCCACAAGAGATTACTTACAGGAAATCAAAATCAGAATAGAAAAGGCTAGAGCAAATTTTAACAAAATGTGAAAGTGATCTGCACAAGAGATTTGAAGTATGAGCTAAGAGTTAGGTTGGCTAGGTGCTACGTTTTCTCGACTTTGTTTTATGGAATGGAAGCTTGGACCTTGAATGCTACATCAATGAAAAAACTAGAATCATTAGAGCTGTGGGTGTACAGAAGAATTCTGAAAATATCATGGACAGAACCAGTCACAAACAAAGAGGTTCTGAGAAAGATGAATAAAGAAACGGTAATCATAGATACCATCAAAACAAGAAAATTGGAATATCTCGGATATATTACACGTGGAGGGAGATACAGCTTGCTCCAATTGATTATGCAGGAAATATTCAAGGAAAGAGAAGCATAGGGAGACGCAGAATATCGTGACTGCGCAACCTGAGAGAGTGGTACGGGTGTACATCAAATGAACTTTTTAGAGCAGCCGTCTCTAAAATACGAATAGACATGATGATTGCCGACCTCCACCGCCGAGATGGCAATTAAAGAAGAAGAAGAAGAACTCCCAACTGGAAGAGGACCACGAGGCAGCGCTGGATTAACCATTAGGCGGACTATGCGACCGCTAAGGGCCCGTGCACTTGATTCGGCCCGCGTTTCACTCAACTGCATTAATAGCCCAGTAAATGAACGGGAAATTCGGCGATACCGTGTAATTTTCAGGGGCAACTCCTAATTGCATGAAAATTTGGATTTAGGTTCTACTTACCCTCCACTTCGAAGTTGAAATTGTGCCGTTGGTTGCTTTTACTTGGGGGTGACAATCACCCCTTCTCGGGGGTGAAAAAACATACGTTCAAGATAAGACCGGAAATGAATAAATTGGCTGATTTTAAGCAACTTTTGTTCTATAGACTTTTTTACTTAAGTCAATAATTTTCGAGTTATTTGCCATTGAAAATGTTGATTTTTCGACAAAAGAAGTACGTTTTCAGACGGTTTTTCGCAAATAACTCAAAAAGTAAATATTTTATCGAAAAAAATATCCCAAGCAAAAGTGTAGCTTATAAAAAACCCCAAAAAATGGTGTATCAGTAAAGTCTATAAATCAAATAAAAACAAAGTTGTAGCTCATGAAAAATACGTTTATATTCGGCTAATTCCAAGTCGAATATTTCAAGGTAAAATCACCGAACAATTAAGCACCTTTCGGGAAAAATCCATTTAAACTTTTTTAAACTGTTTATAAAAAGCTTTGTTTTAATTTTTAAACAAAAGTTTTAGCATTCAAAATAAGCGAGTTACGCTCAAAATAAAGTTGGCCCTCTTTTTTTTTTTGTAAAACATCATGAAAATCTCGCCGTGTTTAGCTCCCGAAATGAAATTAATCGCTACCGCTTTACAAACAATTTACTTACCTATCTATTTTTTATATGATCTGTCAGTCTCACCGGTTTAAAGTGTTTATTTTTGAAAGCGTTATAATTGAGAAAACTTGAATGCGTCACTAATCTTAACCAATTTTTGTCTTACGGAGAAACAAAATAAAACTAGCATATTTATAATAGCAAAATCTACATTTTTTATTCTTTAAGATTTTTCTTATCACTAATACTTTTTAAGTTATTTTGAAAAAATGAAATTTTTCAAAAATTTTTAGAAAATTTTATTTTACTCTAAAACCAAATGTTTTCAAAAATAAGCCCTTCAGACCAATCAAACTTACAGATCATATAAACAATACACATATAGTTAAAATAAATGGTAAAGCCAAGCGATTAATTTCATTTAGGGAGCTAAATAGAGGGAGGTTTTCACGATTTTTTTTACCAAAAAAAAGGGGCCAACTTTTTTTTTCAGTGTAAGTCGTTTATTTTTGATGCTGTAAACTTTTGTAAAAAACAAATAATAAGTCTTCTTCGATGCTTTAAAAATGTTAATAAGGTTTTCCCGAAAAACGCTTCTTTCTTCGGTGATTTCGCGTTGAATTATTGAATTTGGAATTAGACGAATAGGAATGTATTTTTTATCAGCTACAACTTTGCTTCTACTCAATTTGTATACTTTACTGGTACACCATTTTTTTCGTTTTTTGTAGGTTATCCTTTTACTAAAAATATTTTTTTCGATAAAATATTTAATTTTTGAGTTATTTGGGAAAAACGGTTTGAAAACTTAATTTTTTTGTCGAAAAATCAACATTTTAAATCGCGAATAACTCGAAAAGTATTGACTTACGTAAAAAACTGTATAGAACAAAAGGTGTTTAAAATAAGTCAGTTTATCCATTTCCGACCTTATTTTAAACACGCGTGTTTCACCCCCCGAGAAGGGGTAAATGTCAACCCCCAAGTAAAGGCAACCAACGCCACAAATTCAACTTTGAATTGGAGGGTAAGTAGAACCTAAATCCAAATTTTCATGAAATTCGGAGTTGCCCCTGGAAATTACACTCCAAAACGGTCATTTATTGGGCTATAATTAATATTGAATTATTTAAGCAGTAATATTTAAAATAAAGTGAAATGTTAAATAAACCAAATAGGGCTAACGGAGACAAAGAAAAAAGAGAATGGTTAATTTATTATTTCCAATCAAACTCAGTGTTTTGCTTTGTCTTCTTTCAAATATGTCAGGAAAATACAACCGACTTCAAGCCAAAATCCAAGGTAATTCTATATTCCATGTTCTAATTATTGCCTCAATTTGGCAATCAATTTTGCAAGCAAATTTTGCTTACAAGCTGTTAATTATTTTGGTATAGTTCAAGAACTATTCGTTTTCTTTTTTTCAATTTCTACCCATCGATGGATCTTATTACAGTCCATTCACTCACGGTAAAATATTACAAAACCTCTGGATTTTAAAAATGCTTTGGATTTTAGAGAAGACCTTGGATTGACCTGAAATTTGGCATACACATAGCTTACATGTCAAAGAAAAAAAGTGAGGTTAAGTTCACCGCTTCTCGAGGATGAAAAAATATACGGTCAAAATATGTCAAATGGATAAACTAGTTCTAAGCAACTTTTGTTCAATATAGTTTTTTTCACTAAGTCAATACTTTTCGAGTTATTTGCGAGTTAATATGTTTATTTTTCAACAAAAAAAACACGTTATTAAACGATTTTACAGAAATAAATCAAAAGTGAGTATTTTATCGAAAAAATATTGTTAGTAAAAATATAGCTTATAAAAAAGTGAAAAAAATGGTGTATGTGTAAAGTCTATAGACCCAATAGAAGCAGAGTTGTAGCTAATGAAAAGTAGGTTCTTATTCGTCAAATTCCAAATCGAATATTTCAACGCGAAATAACCAAAAATGAATCAATTTTGAAGTTGTTTAAAAAATTTTATTTTTGTATTTAAAAAAAGTGTCTAGCATTAAAAGTAAGCAAGATAAGCTCAAAATAAAATTGATCCCTTTTTGGATAAAACTATAGTAAAAAGGGCTTGAACTAGTCACTAATCACGAGTGTAGGCAAATTTCGAACAGCCATAGTCTTACAGTAAAACAAAAAATTCAACATAATATATATTTAGAAAAGCATATCCTATATTTTTTTACTCTTTAAGATTTTTGGGATCAGTAATACCTTTGAAGTTATTTTGAAAAAAAGACATTTTTTCGAAATTAAAAAAAATGTTTTACTTTAAATCCCAATGTTTTGAAATATATATAAATACTGTGAACCAGTGAAACTTACAAATCCTATAAATAATACATAAGTACAAACTGGTGGGGGGGGGGGTGATTTTCAAGATTTTTAGAATCAACAGTATTTTGAGCTTAACTTGCTTAATTTTGATACTAGAAATTTAAGAGTAGTAAAAAGTTCTGCGAACTTTCAACAGTGAGGCAACAGTGCGTCGGCAATATGACAGTGACAGTGATATCATACTACCAAAAACAATCATTATTATACTCATAGGCGAGCTTAATGTTGCCAAGTCAGTCACGTTCGATTTCTCGTTATGGAAAATCGATTTTTAGTAGTTCCAATATGACACAAAATCTAGGCATGGGATAAAAAAGTTTATTTGAAGAAAGTGTATTATTTTGTTCTCCTTAATGTCGGTAGAGGCTCCGTTTTGCAATATTTTATTTAGTTATAGAGTAATTTCCACACACTAACCTATTTCTCAAATTGGATTCTGTACTGCCATTATTTATTATATTACGAATATATGTGAGAAATATCTCGACAAAATATTCAATATTACAGCCGCAATCTTGAACCACGTTTTCTGCGCGCTACTGTTTCCTCTTAAAAACAAAATTTAAGCTTTTTTATCACTTTTAAAAAGTTGTGAAATAGAGTAGTGAAGAAATAGAGTAATAACGACAGCGAGAGACGGTTCCCCAATAGGAATACGATCAGTGGGAAGACCACGATAACGATGGAACGACAACTTACTAGAGGCACATTAGTCATGTCTATAAAAAAAGAAGAAGAAGAAGAAGAAGAAGAAAAAGTTGTGATAAGTTTTCACCGAGAAATTCTTTCACCGTAAAAGAGAATGCTGAAATGTGTTATATATCCGGCTCGAAGGACCATGTTTTGACTCACGACCAGTTCACCGTGAGATATATTTGCAATAAAATATTGTTTTATTAATTTAAAATGATAAATATAAGATGAGATTTTAATAGAACAGTTTATTGTTACTACTTATGACGTGTACAGGATTGAATTTGGCTTAGTACTGATATAAACATGTTACAAAATAGTTAACAAAATATCCAGACTAGAGGGACGAATACAAAGAGTCATGCTAGTCAAACGATAATTAATGCCGATATTTATCGGCATGTAAACTACTAACTATCTCTAGCGTTCCCTTTCACACATACCTTGTAACATCCCTTTACGGTTTAGATTAGCGACGGGAGCGTATGTCACTTCCTCGAGCAATTTCTTCCGAAATTGATAGTAATGCAATTACCTACCGCATCCCATCCGTGTCCTCGACGCATGTAACAGACACCTTATCGCTTGCAACAATCAACTTCGGTGTAAATCACGTCAAACGCGTCGACCCTGTCTATGCGGGAGGCGGTAATAATTGAAACATTGTGGATAATTTGCCGCCACCGTTTATTACTTAGATGTTGCTTGTTACATATTTGAAGGGAAATTAAATTTCCTAGATACATATTAATGGTAAGCGCGAAATATTAAATAAGTACACGGCTTTTGGTAAACCAACAAACAATTTACAGGGTAAGCTACAGATACTGTTGTAGAATTGTTTTTTTTTTGTAAAGAAATTCAGAAAAAATTAAGTTTATATCAACGACCATGAAATCATAATTTTTCGTCACCCTGTATATGACCAAATTTGTTTAGAATTTAATTTTGCTATTAAGCAAGTGTTTCGGGAAAAAGTGAAACGATAAATAAATAATTCGACGAAATGGATGGGATATGAACAAACAATGCGGTGATTAGAAAGTGGACATCGTGGTCGAAAACAAAGACGGTTTTAAGGTGATACAGTAGCGATCAACAGGTAGCCAAAACGCGTTCCAAGATTGAGGCTGTAATTTTGAATATTTTTTTGAGATATTTGGCACACGTATTCGTAATAGAATAAAGAATGGCGGTACAGAGCCCAATTTGACAAATATATTAATATGTGGAAATTACTCTGTAATTAAATACAATATTAAAAAAACGAGCCTGTACCGTCATTAAGAAGAACAAAAAAATACACTTTCTTCAAATAAACTTTTTTATCTGATGCCTAGATTTTGTGTCATTTTGGAACTACTAAAATTTTTTATTTCATTAGTAGTTCCAAAATGACACAAAATCTAGGCATCGGATAAAAAAGTATATTTGAATAAAGTGTATTTTTTTGTTCTTCTTAATGGCGGTACAGGCTCGTTTTTTTAATATTGCATTTAATTACAGAGTAATTTCCACATATTAATATATTTTTCAAATTGGGCTCTGTACCGCCATTCTTTATTATATTACGAATAAGTGTGCCAAATATCTCGAAAAATATTCAAAATTACAGCCGCAATCTTGGAACGCGTTTTCGCTACCTGTTGATCGCTACTGTTTCCTCTTAAGATCCTTTCCGGGAAGGTTTTTAATGTGGTATACACATGGTTTAGATGTTAAAGTAGAAAGTAGGAAATAACTAATTATGATATCTCTTGAAATAGGACAAATTGGGAAAGTTCTGTGGAAAAAATATTTGGTTTAGAAGAAATGGGTATGAATGGTTTTGGGAGAGGCGTGTTTTTGATAGAGTGGGAAAGATGAGGTAGAAGGGAGAAGAAATGAGGAGTCAGAATTTGGCGAGAGACGAGAGGTCACTGTGTAATTAACATCGGTGGAAGGCAGTCCAGTTTTTTGTTTTAATAAAAAGTTTAGTAATCAGTGTAGAGTGTGTGTAATCGGCCTTTGCGAGCAGAATCAAGTTGAAACCAAATTGTCGACCGGTTGAAGAGTCAATTTTCCTGGTCCGAGGGAGCTTCCTTTGTTTTGTCTAGAACGAGTAGCTGATTAATATCTTTTTGCACAAGATATCGAACAAGGAAAACTGAGTAACAGAATTCGAGCAAATCCTGTATGATTTTTGGAAGCAGTCGTGACGAGAGGGACTTTTTCGCAACATGCAGAGAGTACGTGTTTGGAAGAATCAAGGACGGCGCAATCCAGAGAACGAGGCAGTGAAGAAACAAAAAGGTTGGTCAAATTATTTATCGGAATGGAGAAAATTTGTTTATATCAAACCAATATTTGTTTATTTGTTTATTTGTTTATTGAACTTTTCTTTTACGCAATTAGTCATTTAAAATTTAAGAGATCAAGTCAAAAGAAGAAAATTAAATTTTATTAAATTTAGTATGAGTAAATAATAAATTAATTAAATAATTTTTTTGTCAAAACAAGGAGATATCAGAGTTAGAGTTTAATTGATTAAGTAAGAGATTGTTGCAACAAAGTTTAAATTTAATATTTTTTAAATCACATGTACACGGCTTATTTGATAAAAACAATAGATTACATTTATATGATATTGAGTGTTTTCAATTTCCCTGTTTCCACCCTGGAAGAAGTAAGCTATCAGAAATATTAGGAGCCACAGATCACAGGTATTGTATACAATACAAAATTAGCCCTGAGAATAAAATTGATTGGAAAATTTAATTTGAATTTAGTTTTTGTTTTATATAGGCAGTAAATAAAATAATTGAATAATTAACTAAAGTAAGAATTTGCTAATCAATCTAATTAAATAGATATAATAGAGCATAACAATACATTGATACCAATATAAACAGCCAATCGGACCACTCTAAAAAAACTCTAAAAATAAAAAGACCTATGTGTATTATTAACACACCATGGCGCACTCAGTAGGATTTAATTAATAGGACACGAGAGCTAAATATTAAATCTAATGAGAAAAACATTCAGTATAAAGGTAATGAATTAAGACATTTGGGGAATATATTTGGCATAGAAGGAATAAAGCCTGACTATGATATAGCTTCAGCAATGAAAGACGTAAAGGAACCATCAAACAAAAAGATCTTCTTTCAAAGAACAAATAAAAAGAAAAGGAGGGTATTCCTGGAATGACAAATGATTTAAGGAGTTACACTCCTAACCTCTTAAATATTTCGGCTCCATTAAGGAAATTTATAACAAACAATGTTATGTTGTCATGGACAAAATAGGAATCCGACAGTTCAAATAAAATGAAAGAATTGGTTAGTTCACACTCTTTTTTAAAATTTTTTTTACAAAACTCCAGATTTAATCATTAAAACTGCTGCTAGTCACAATGTAATAGGGCGTTTCTTATTACAAAAAACCTGTTGCATTATATTTCAAGGTCTCTAATAGATAATGAAACACGGTTTAGTCAAATTGAAAAGAAGTAACCAGCCATTTTATGGGTGCAATAAATTTCATAATTCTGTTTATGGACGTCATATGAAAATTGATTTTGATCATCGTCCATTAGAGCATTTAATGAAAAAAAGGAGTGTCCGAAGATCATTTACCACGACTGCTAAGAATAAAGGGGTATGGGATGGAGGCGCCGATTTTACCTGGCATAATGCAGCCTCGATAAAGGGTCATTTAAGCTGTAGGCAGGAGTGCGCCGATGGCAGTTTTAATCCCCGGGTGTCGGACGAAAGCACGATTATTATTTGCTTACTGGAATTTCTCCTTATCTAGGAAAATGTGTAGATTGCGTAAAGAAGGAAGTCTGTTTATTATTATAGGTACTAAGAAGAAAGGTTGAGTGAAAGGTAGGGTGTTTATTAGTACCTAACAGAAATTTAATTTTTCAAAAATATGCCAGTTGCTTAGATTTAGTCGTCCGATCTGCATTATGGAGAAAATTACAAGTCAACGAGGCAAAACTCCTGTGCTTTATCAAAACTTTTTTCTTCTTCACGTGCCATGTCCGCGACGGAGTTTGGCAATCATCATGCCTATTCTAATCTTAGATGCTGCTGCTCTGAATAGTTGGGTTGATGTGCATCCGTAGCATTCCCTCAAGTTACGCAACCATGAGATTCTTCTCCTTCCTATACTTCTTTTTCCCTGGATTTTCCCCTGTATAGTCAATTGAAGTATGTTGTATCTTTCATTACGCATAACATGCCCCAGGTATTGCAGCTTTCGTGTCTTGATTGTTTCCAATATTTTCAGTCTTTTGTTGACTCTTCTCATGACTTCGTTGTTTGTTGTATGCTCGGTCCATGATATCTTCAGGATTCTTCTATACAGCCACAGTTCAAATGCTTCCAACTTTTTAGTAGTCGACGCGTTAAATGTCCTTGCTTCTATCCCGTAAAGCAGGGTCGAGAAAATATAAAACCTTGCCAACCTAACTCTCAAGTCGGATTTCAGTTCTCTTGCGCAAAGTACCTATCTCATTTTATTGAAGTTGATTCTTGATTTCTCTATTCGAACTTTGATTTCTTTGGAGTAATCGTTTGTGTGATTAATTATTGTGCCAAGATAGTTGTATCTAAAGTTTGACCTTTAATTGTCAGACTTTCATCATTATTTTGGGTTTTTGATATCCTCATAAATTTAGTTTTCTTGATGTTTATTGATAATCCCTATTCTTCTCCATACTCAACTATCTTGTTCATTAGCTTTTGGGTGTCTTTAAGGTTGCCTGCTATTATGATAGTATCGTCCGCATATCTAATATTGTTAATTGGCATTCCATTTACCTTTATTCCTGCTGTTTCTCCCTCAAGAGCTCTTTTTATAATTTCTTCAGAGTATGCATTGAATAGTAGTGGTGACAATACACACCCTTGTCGCACTCCTCTTTTAATTTCGAATTCTTCTTATGTGTGTTTATTAATGCGTATGTGTGCTAGTGTGCTTGCTGTTTATATATAGATTTGTTATAATTCGAAGGTCATTGTATTGTAATTTTTTTGCTTTGAGGACGTCCATTAGCTGTTTGTGGCGGACTTTATCAAAAGCCTTGTTGTAATCCATGAAACAGAAGTACATATCCTGGTTCACATCCAAACATCTCTGGATTAGTACGTTGAATGCAAGGAGAGCTTCACGGGTGCCTACGCCTCTACGGAATCCAAATTGGGTTTATTCAATATCCATATCAAGTGTTTGGTAAATGCGTTCATGAATGATCTTTAAAAACATTTTAAGTGTGTGAGACATCAGGCTTATGGTGCGGTGGTCGGTTCATTATCTAGCATTTTTCTTTTTTGGGAGACAAATAAATGTTGAGGTCAACCATTCATTGGGTATGTCACCCGACTGATAAATTTCATTAAAGAGCTTTAAAAAGACATCTATGTACTCATTTTATAATATTTTAAGGATATCAATAGGCAGTTGATCTGGCCCCGGGCTTTTTCCGTTGCTGGCGTTCTTTAGTGCATACAATATTTCTTCCTTTGTAATTTCTATACTTGTTTCTCAAAACTAATTATCAAAACTTTAAAGTTCGAAATTGCGGGCTCATTAGTAAGGGTATCAAGTGGAGATGCACTAATAAAAAGTGTCAATCTAAGTTGACACAAAACTACAAAACTTTAATAAATTAAATGTTTGCCTAAATTATGCATTTAAAGTAGATGACTGTAAAATTATATTGCCAATATTTATGAGTTGCGTTCCTGGAACGACTTTATTGGTATTTAGATAGTTCATTCGTTTACGTGAAATCAACTTTAACTTAAAAATATCCGTTAGAAAAATCATGACAAGTGATTTGTCTTTAAAAAGACAACCACATGCAATGATGACAGTAAAATTCTCGTGTTATTGATCAGTTTAAGGTACGTCAGGTAAAATAAATATCTCATCATCCAGCCTCAATTACATTTATTTATAATTATTAAAAGTACTATTTGATTATAAATACTTAAACTTAACTTTATTCAAAAACAGCATAAAAAAGGTCGTACAAAATGACGATAGTTTTTTACCTTTAGCCATCTATTGGCATTTTTTCGAAATCTGTAGAACGTGCACTCACAAAACAAAACCAAAGTTAACCGGTGAACCCTGTTTAACTGAACCATAGATTAACGCATGTATGAGAAATCGACCCTTAGCATTTAGTATACTTGTAACCGTTGACCTGATGATGTTCTGAAAATTGTAAAGAGCGAAACCGGTCGTCGGATTAAAACAATAGGTAAATGACTGCGAGTAAGTCTGAATTTTATTTCATTTACAAGCAATATTTTAAACAAATTATGTCCTCAACTTTTGACTGGAGAAAACGTTGGCAAGAGTTGGATCAATCTGTATATAAACCATAAACCCTATCCGTATTCATAACGTAAACGAATACGCATTCTATTCATTTAAGATTGATTTACCGTTGTCGTAGCTAAAATAGCTATTGGAAACTATCGATTTCTCTTTCTTTCGTTCCTATTTGAGGTTAAATATAAACCCTTCACCGGAAGGTTAGCCACCACATAATTGAAATCGAGCCTTGATGTTGCCGACGACGCAGGCCTAGCAGATAGAGCAGTAGGAAATAGGAGCGGGATATCAAGAATTAGCATGGGACGGTATAGTCCATATGTAAGGATAATCCCATGTGTAATCCCGGTATATCTCGTACGGCACGCGCAGATAAGACACACTGTTATAGTTTCCGCTGGGTGTAAATATATCTTTAGCAAATATGCCGGAACCTTCACCACGGAATGTCGAGAGCATAATGTCCAATGATTTTGTCTCGCAGTTTGTGTGTACAGGATAATTTATGTAGATAAAGTAACGGACTTCGGTACTAGATTAAGCAATAATTATTAAATTGAAATAGTGTCAGTGTGGATGAATAAATGTAGGACAGGAATTTACTAAGAACTTTGATGACTTCATTCTTCACATTGGTATCTAGAAACAAACATATTTTACATAATAAAATATAATTACTTATATCAAATAACTTACTTACATCAAAAATGCTTTAAGAGTGAATTTATGGAAGAGTGAATTTATGGTTTGAGATTCCGTTAAAAATATGGTCTTTAAGAAAGTTCCGCCACCAAAAAACTTTGAAAGCCGCCATCATACTACATGCACCCATTTCATTTCCAGAAAATTATTAAAATATATTATTTGTCTTTATTGGGTCTTACATTTTCAATTTTAAGCAGTATATTTTATCATTTCCTCGTCTATAGCTGAGTCGCTCAAGTTGTACACCTTCATAATTTCTCCTGCTTGTTGTAATAGGCAGTTTTCTGACCATTAACTAAGTTGCTAACTTGCCCTTATATGATAATAAAGACTCCCAACTATCATACGAAAACCACCCCTACCCGTCGTACACGTTGTGATACCCAAACCTATACCCGACGAAAAAACCTCGACGAATATAAAAACCAGTGGAGGAAACCACTGGAAAAAAACTGAAAAAAGCACTGAAAAGGAAAATGCTATAAATCATCATAATAACAATCACCCACAACATCAAGGTATAACACCGTCATGCCAAAAGGATGCTCGGCCAAAAGGATAACAAGACAGGATAAGAGCGATGCCCAAATGAGATGGCGAAGGCGAAGGATAAACAGCCTTGATGGGATAAGAGTGCACCACTGGACTGATCAGCATGACCCAACCCGTGGGAAGAAAGATGAGGAGGAAAAAGAAAAATATTAAAGGCGGAAAGAGAGTAGCGGGAGTGAGGGAAAAAACAGAACTGGGGAGAAAAATAATGGAATGAAACTAGAGTGGAGAAAAAAAAAAGATAAGAGTTGTGGTAGAATAGAAAGCAATCGGAGAAAAAGTGCAAGCAAAGAAAGGGAAGGACAGGTGACGATAAGGGTCAGATTAAAGGACGAAACCAATAAGGGATGGGAACAAGAAGGAAATGAAGAAAGAAGGAGAATAAAAAAAGAAAGAGGGAAGAGAAAACAGACAGAAGAGGAAAGGAAAGGAAGAAGAAGGGGAAGCGAACTGCCCGGACAGCTCCTAAAATGAATTTACCAGCTCGGAGGAAAAGGAACAGCCAGTCAACTATAAAGCTAGATCAAAGTTGGAGCGTCATGTGGTAAGATCAGAGGAAGACAGAGTGCTAAAGACAGTGTTCTTCGAGAGACCAGACGGTAGAAGATCAGTGGGCCGTCCCACAAAAAGATGGAAAGATGATGTTGAAACCGATCTATCTAGGATTGGGGTACAACAATGGCAAATCGCAGCGCAAGATCGCAGACGATGGAGGGCCATAGTGGATGCGGCGAAGACTCACCCCGAGTTGTAAAGCCAGTCAAGAAGAAGAAGAAAGTTGGAGCGCTGGAGGACAATGTGGCGGCATTAGAGAAACTCATGAGGGAGGTGGTACATACAAGGCTATCCATAAAAATGGATCAACACCCTGAGACAACGGATATTTAATTATATGAAGGAAGTGGAGGAAGAAAATAAGAAGAAAGAAGAGGTTCCAAGAAAGTCAGTGTGCACGACATCCAGAAGTGTGCAGATCAACATGGAATCCATGGAAGTTAAGAAGACGGGATAACGGAGGTTTTAGTGGGCCTGGAAAACCCATAAACCATGAATAAATCTTGCACTAAGGTCAGGCAAGTGGCGTCCTGGACTGAGATGTCTTTTGAAGATTTTAGACATCCCTCTATAAAGACGACACAAAATATATACGATCTGTATATACGAATATGTATATATACGAATGGATATTCCTATGAGTGTGCGATATTTCCATTTTGGATTAAGGCAAACGGAGCAAAATGAAAAATTCTGACGCATGTCAAAATTTTCAATGTGTTTTAAATGCATTCATTTTTTTCGAATCATGAGCAAACTCATAAATATTTTTGAAAAATTTAAACGCAGAATGAAAGTTTACGTTATTTCCGAGGGCAGAAAGTCCCTGAAAATTTCTACGTTTATTTTAATAAGTTACAGGGGTGAAACTAAAAGAGAAAATTGACTGTGATTTTTAATTGCCAATATTTTATTCAAAAGAAACTTTTTATTTATTCTAAGGGACTTCTAGCCCTCGGTAATAAAGTAGTCTTTCATTCTGCGTTTAAATTTTTAAAAAATACTTATTAGTTCTCTCAGGATTTGAAAAAAATGAATACATTTAAAACACATTGAACATTTTGACAGGCGTCAAAATTTTGAATTTTGCGCCTTCCCCCTTATAATCTGCATTGTATTTTTCTTATTCTACCAGCACCTTCACCAATTATTGATATTCGTATTTCTGACATGCAAAAAAAGCTGATCTAATCTAAGCGTCAATGAAGAGAATACCAAATATATGTATGTATAGATAGGGCAAAATGTTAGAATATACCCATATAACTTTGAAAGAGTAGAAACTTTAAAAGAAATAACAATATTATGGAAGAGATAAAAGGGAAAATTCAAGCAGCAAATAGATGTGCGTATTGTGTATAGCCCCCACAACACTATTAAATTTAAAAGTCTAACAGGAACATCAAAAATAAGGATATATAAGACAGTGATTAGACCGAAGCTCATGTATGGGAGTGAGACATGGACGCTGACAAAGTCAATGGAAAGAAAACTCCGGTGTTTTGAGAGAAAAACCCTCAGAAAAATCTTTGGACCTTATCACGACCCGAATACTAGCAATACCGAATGAGAACAAGTGCCGAGGTCAAACACATCCATAGTTTCCATAGACTCCCTAATAAGTGCCTTGCGAAGCTAATCTGGGGGGAAGCCCTGTCAGGAAGAAGATCCTTAGAACATCCACGAATGGAATGAAGAGATATCATAATATGGTCAGATCTAAGAACAATGGGGCTACCCACTGACCCAACTATCATGGACGACCGTTCGAGATGGAAGCGAGTTGTGCAATCTAAGAATATAAGGTGCAGAAAGAGATATATTTCTTAGTTTCATATAAATCAACCCCATTTTCACCTTTTACAAAGACGTATAATCATCTATTCTATTACCTACTTTTTTTTCATATCCTTAACATTTGTTTCTCTATCTAATAAAACATCTTTTGTTTCTATTTCATGGAAATTAATCATTGTGAAATGAATATAAACTCTACAAACTCTAATCATATTTGGAATAAGAGGAATATCTGTATATCCCAATATCCCAATATGAATGGGATTTTCATCTGCACCTAATAATAGTGCGAAAGAGTTTTTAGAAAGAGGATCATATATTTAGTCTTTTCTACGCTTCATCTTATATTTCTAATATATGGTACAATTCCTAACACATTGTTCAATTAAATATTTCCAAATAGACTAATGAACCATTTAAATATCTATAGTATAAAAAAACTTGGGGATTTAGGGGTATTAAAGTGTACGTATATGTTTTCTTGTATATGTTTTTCAACGAAAACATTTCGTTTATAAATTCGCAAAAGTGTGTGTGTTATTGCGTTGCCGCTCCTGCAATACACAGATTACACAGATCAGATTTATCAATGTATTGTTGTGTAGATTTTTCTTCTGAATCCAAATCTTAAAACGGCATTTCGATATTTCTAAACGTCTTCGAGATAATCGACCTTAAAATTTCAAATGTGACGTCACAATCGTTTTATTTTCTGCCGATACACTACACGTCCAGCTGAAATCGTTGCTATTAAGTAGGCTAGCTTTTTAATCCCGATTTGTTAAGCAAAGCATAGGTTATTTACCTTTGAGTTTGACACTTCGTGAATGTCAAACTAAATTTTAAATTAAGTACATATTAATAAAACATCAATGACATTTGATAGTGAATTTAATTAATATTCAAAATAAATAAGAGGTTCAAAAACACGATTTGAGTATATCTTAAAAGTAAAAATTTATTAACAGCTTTAAAAAGGTTTATACGAGTATACGGCCTCCCCTTTATGATAAATGGACTGTTCCATTTGCTATGAAATTAAAATATAGTCGGTTCGCTAAACTCGACACAACTGGCTAGTGATTATAGTGGGTAACTTTTTTTGGCAAATTTGGGCAAAATTGGCAAGATTAGTAATTATTTAGTAATTATTAACTAATTAGTAATTATTTTTTTTGCCAAATTGGCAAAATTATTGGCTAATTTCACTAACCAGTTGTGTCTGAGTTTAGCGAACCGACAGTATATGAAATAATATTGTTTTGCATAAAAAATTAGGGTCTGATATGTGCAACTACATCCTTCTAATGGAAAAAAATATTTGAAGATTTTTCTAAAATTATGGATACCAACAACATTTTCATTTATAACTCTTTTATTTTTAATTTGACGAAGAAAAGTTATTCCTCATAAAAAGCTCTTCATGTTCTAAGATTTATGATGCAACCATCATAATATGTAAAATTTTATTAATTTTATACGAGGTATATAAAAAATATGAATTTTGATCAAGAGTAAACTACCTTTATAGTTCATAACATGTAAATTAGAATGATATAATTGCACATTAAAATATAATTATTAATTCTAAACTACTTTTCATAATAGCAATTTTTCATATTTAGTGTGACCAACTAGCCCGAAAAATCCGGGACATGGCCCGAATTACGAAGTCTTGTCCCGGCGTCCCGGACAAGGCTTCCGGGCCATCCGAATTTTCAACGTTTTGGTAAAATTCCGTATTGAAATTTTTAATACATCATTCTTCTAAGAATTCACATCAAATTTAATTGGTGGGACGAAAAAAAGTCGACAATTTCTAGACTGTTATAACCACATCCAAAACGCATGCATTTTATCCAACATTAGTTGATTTTCTAATTTTTCGTTTTTTGAGAACGATTTCTGGCTTGAAAGTTGAAACGTCAGAAACAAAAAAAGTCAAAAAACAAAAATGGAATTATCATTACAACCCATTTCATCATTTGCAAAAAAATTTTGTCAACATAAAAATGTTAAATATTCAACAAAATGATGATGATATTAAAGTTTTATACATATTTAAAAAAAATGGCCCGATTTTCATTGAAAAGTCCCGGAGTTTAGGTAGTTTTTCAGTCTTGTCCCGAATTCGACTAAATTGGAGTTGGTCACACTAATTATGAATTAAAATACGTAAATAAACAAAGTTTTCGTTATGATAATGCTCGTATTTTCAGCTTGTTTTATTTAAACTTTGTTATTATAACTTATTTTCTATGTCATATCCTATCACCATAACATCATCATCATCCAGTTTTCTTCTACCAAAGTTGAACATAGGCCTCCCTTGTTTGCATTTTAGACCAGGTACCTTCACTAATTATGTAACTTTTTTTATTTCTTACATAATAATATGTTCGTATCATTTGTATATTCGTATTTCGTATCATTCTCTCATAGCCTAATTAATTTTTTAAGTTCTACTAAGGTTTTTTAATAAATTAATTAAAAAAATCAACCACATTTGCACCTTTTAAAAACACGTCTAATCATCTAAACTCCTATTACTTTTTTTTCATATCCTTAACAACGTTTTCGCTATCTAATAAAACATCTTTTGTTTCTATTTCATGGAAATTAATCATTGTGAAATGTATGGCACAATTACCATGAAAAATAATTAATCTCCACCAACAGAATTCATTAGAAAAATGTAATTAACACTGACGTGTTCAAATATTTTCCTAATGTATTTTTGATTTTAACCCCTTTTATGCGGTCGTGTTCACGTTAGCCTGTTGTTAGTCGTAGTGCTGTTATACAGGGTGTCCCGGAAAATAGTGCGTTCCTTAAAGGTATAGGTAGAAGGCACCATGTAGAACAAAAAACTCTTATAACATTTTTTTCTAAATGCAACCGTTTGACCAAAAAATTAAAATGTATTTTGGTATCCAAATTTAAATCTGACAACTATGTGCGGTACGCAAATTTAAGCATAGACAGTCCCATGTAAATAGATAGAAGATGATAGTAAACAGATAGTTTTAAAGAATCCTGTTTAGTGTCAATGCCGAAAATGTTTTCGAATAGTGAGTTTATTACCTATTATGTTATTACCTATGAATGGTGTTTGTGAAAGGTTACTTGAAACATCTATTCGGTATATTAATTATTTTCAAGTAAGTACAACTTAGTTATTTCAGTTCACAAGTAAACAAATTACTGAGACATTATCTGGTGTATTTAAGTTCCACTATAAACTATTAAAACTATGTAATTCAGTTAAAGCCCTCAGCAATACTCAGCATTCAACCCATTTAAACCTTACTAAATACATAATACTAGTTTAGTTAAAAGATGTGTTTTTATGTTAAAAGGTGTGTAATTCGTTTAAAATTATGCAATAGGTATTTCAATACATTTCAAAAGAAAATAATTTTAGTAAACAAATAGTAAATACATAAGTAGTATTACCTACTATTAGGTTGGATTATTTTAAATACTGTTAATCACAATCACAAACGAGTTCTTATTATGTTATTATGCCGTAGTGCGTACGATGTTGCCAGTTTATTAAAATTTCCAAACATTAAAATACAGGTATATGGAAAACAATGTTAACTTTTCTTTGGAAACGCTTAACTTTAGAAAAAAATGGTATAGGACTTTTTTGTTCCAAATTGTGTATTCTCTACATACCTTAAAGGAACGCACTATTTTCCGGGACACCCTGTAGATAGTTTTATAAGAAAATATTTGTTCCAAATTGTTTAACTTGTTTAATTGTTTTTTATTAAAAACTGACATTAAAATCAATGAAATTTTTGTTTACTTCTTAATCCTCAGAAAATGGCATTGATTGTTTTTTAAATAAAAAACAAAATAATCGTTTCGTTTTGATTCAATTCGAGTCTCTTGCCATCCCCTGACACCTGGTGTTTCGGAATCTATCCCTTGTCAAAGAGGCTTTACAAGTAGACTGAATTGCACCATAACGAAACGAAAAATAACTGCAGATATTAAAATATTTTAGCGGAGTGTGGTTAGACTGTCCTCTAACGGAGAATAACGAAATGAGTGAAAATAATTTCGACTACGAGTATTCGTATACAAAGTGCATGATCTTGTCCATGCATGAATATGGATCCAATTTTTCTTCCATTTTCGCAAGTCATCTTGCCATCGTGTAGAAGGTTCCCTTTTGTTAACTTGCGTGTCCATCCTCAATCCTTAATTCTTTCTACGTGGCCAGCTCATCTCCATTTTAATCTGCAAGCCATTTCCACAAAATCTGTAACTTTAATTCTGTTTCGTAGGTCTCCTTTTGTGACTTTATATTTTATTGTTAAGCCTACCATTGAACGCTATATTTTTCTTTATGCTTATTTTTTTTCTTAGTTTTGAAAAATTGTTGTTTGGGTTTCCGTACCATAGGATATTACTATTAAGGGGTCAAAAGAACTATCTTCTCCTAACTCCATCTTTAAAAGTATGGATACGAAAAAAGTACTCTATGGATACGAAACATGGCAACTTACTAAATCCCTGGAACGACGCGTGCTTGTATTAGAAATTGACTTCTGGAGAACAATGTTTCTCCATTGGTCTCTGTCTTCAGCTGCTCTAAGAGCTTCGCAGAATGAGTTTCCAGCTGAATGCTTTATTTAGTCAGACCATCCAGTTCGTGATCGTCCTCTTGATCATCTCCCCGGAACGTTTCCAGAAACAATTAATCTCTCCAAACTGTCGTCACCTCTGCGAACCACGTGACCAAAGAATTGCAGAATTCGTTGCAGACATATTGTGTACAGCCTTTTTTAATATTAAGTTGGTTTAGAATGGAAACGTTTTTCCTATGAGCTGTCCAAGGTATGCGCAGTATTCTTCTCCAGCACCACATCTCAAAGGCATCAATTATTTGGCGCTCGCATGCGCGAAGAGTCCAAGTCTCTGCTCCAAATATTGGAGCAGAGACTTTATAGAAATATTGAGAATACAAGGGCATTCACCAGTCTCATCTTAATATTTTGATACATAGATCTGTCTTTCCAAACTTTAGTTAGGCGACTCATAGCATTTTTTGCCATACCAATACCTCTCCGAACTTCTGCTTCACAGTTACCATCGTTAGTTATACTAGACGCGAGATAGACAAAGGTGTTTACTATCTGGTATTCCTGTAATATGTTAGTCAGTTGAATAGTGTTAAATCTGTCGACCACCATTACTTTGGTCTTAGCTTTATTGATTTTCAGACCAACTTCATTGCTTTCGTACTCAACTCTTCGCAGAAGATCAAACATTTCTTGCTCATTTGCTGCTATAAGTGCAGTGTCATCAGCAAATCTTAAATTGGAGATTTTCCTACCAGCTACTGTTACTCCACCGGCCCATCGTTCTAAAACCATCCTCATGACATGTTCACCATAAATGTTAAATAAGTCAGGTGACAACAAGCATCCTTGTCTAATACCTCTCTTGGTCTTGAATTAGTTTGAGAACTTCTGATCTAGTCGTACTGTCGCTATATTAGACTGGTACATATTTTTATTAAGTGTAACCAGTTGCATTGATGCGCCCATTGCTATTAAAATTGACCACAGATTTATCCAGCTTACACAATCAAATGCCTTTTGGTAGTCAACGAAGCCTATAATCATATGTACTTGAAATTCTCTAGACTTTTCAATAAGTTGTCTCAGATTCAGGATTTGTTCCCTTGTACCTTTACCCTTTACAAACCCCGCTTGTTCCTGAGGTTTTTTGGTAATGTAGATAGGTTTTTAATCTGTTTTTGATGATATGCAACAAGATTTTACTAGCATTTTACTACATACACCCATGAATGGAGAAGATTAGCTAGAAAGCCGAGGCATGAGAGGACACAAGATGACCACATCAGAAATATAATGAGAGTCAAGGCAACCAATCATACATGAAATTCAAAGGAGAAAACTGACCTGGTATGGTCATGCAGAAAGAATGGACGACGCCAGGATATCAAAGCAAATTCTAAAATATATGCCAAGGGAAAGAAGTAAGAGAGGAAGGTCGAAAACAACCCTGGTTAGGTGGAATTCAGAAGGCAATACCCTTCACTCTGGAGAATGGAACAAGCAACAAAGCTGGAAACTAGGAGTTGGAAGGCGGAGAAAGCTATCATCATCATCCAGCCTCAAAAGTCCACTGCTGAACATAGGCCTCCTCCCCTCGTTTCCCACCACATCTATCCTGCGCCGCTCTCATCCAGTTTTTATTTACCTTTCTTAAGTCGTCAGTCCATCTTGTAGGCGGTCGACCGACGCTTCTCTTGGCCTCCATTCCAATAACCTCTTCGTCCATCGCCCATCTGTCATTCTGGCTATGTGTCCTGCCCATCTCCCCTTCAACCTGGCTATCCTCTCGATGACGTCAATCACCTTTGTCCTTCTTCTGATTTCTTCGTTTCTGATTTTGTCTCGCAGAGTTATTCCTAACATTGACCGCTCCATTCTTCTCTGCGTGACGCTTAGTTTGGTAGCCGAGGCTTTTGTTAAGGTGAGTGTTTCTGATCCGTACGTCAAGACTGGGAGGACGCACTGATCAAATACCTTTCTCTTTAGGCATGTGGGCAACTCACTTTTAAAAGTTTCTCTCAGTTTTCCAAATGCTGCCCACCCAAGACCTATTCTTCTCTTCAGTTCATGAGTCTGGTTATCCCTGCCAATCGTAATTTCATGTCCCAGGTATTTATATCTATCTACGAGTTCTATTTCCTTGCCAACAATACTGATGTTCGGGTTGGGTACCAAATTTGTCATTATTTTTGTTTTCGAGATATTTATATTTAAACCTACATTTTCTGTAGCCACAACGAGTTCTTGTACCATCTCTCTTGCCATACCTAGATCCTCAGCTACTATGACTATATCATCTGCGAAGCGTAAGTTGTTTAGGTATTCTCCATCTATTTTTATTCCCTTTGTCATCCAATCAAAACTCTTAAAAGCATGTTCTAAAACCGTATTAAAAACTTAGGTGACATTGGGTCTCCTGGTCTAATCCCCCGTTCCATTTTTATGCGATTACTGTTAGGATGTAATTTCACAGTGGTTGTTGCCTGTAAGTATATTTTGTGTAATAATTTTGTATACCTATAATCTAGCCTGCATTCTTTTTACGCTTGTAATATTTTGCTAAGCTCAACTGTGTCAAAGGCTTTATGAAAATCGATAAAAACTAGAACTAGAGATTTATTGTATTCCACTATTTTCTCTATTAGGGTTTTTATACTTTGTAGATGGTCATTTGTTCCGTAACTTTTTCGGCATCCTGCCTGTTCTCTTGGTTGATAAGTCTCTAACTTTCTTTCCATTCTCTTAACTATTATTCGCGTAAATAACTTATATAAATGGCGGAGGAGGCTAATCGGTCTGTAATTCTCTAAATTGGCTTTGTCTCCTGCTTTGTGTAATAGAAAACTAAATTTCCTGGTGATTTAAAATCTTTCATCTTATTCACTGCTGGTCTGATTTCGCTCAGCGTTATGTCTGATATTAGTTCAGAACCTTGATTTGATATGGTTTTTTCAGTCGCCTTTCTTATCTATAATTCACATCTTTTCCGATTTTGTTTGTAGGCCTCGTTTCATCTTCTTCATTTTTCCTTTACTTTTCTGTCTATTCTCTTTTACATTTTTTTCTCCGTTTCATTAGGATTTTGGTTTTACTGCTAAGTTTTTCTTCGCTCTTTACTTTTGGACGATGTTTCTTTTCGATTTCTCGGAAAGCTTGTGTAATAAAGCCCTCATTGAGAATATTTATATCTTCAGTAAAAGGTGTTCTTGTGATTGATATTGTTTTAAGAATACCAAAAAAACCTGCTGTCAATATCAGCCTGAACCATACTGAACAAATTTTGACCAATAACTCTTCAGCAGCTTATAATAAGGTGTGTAGATGAAAATAAACAACATGCCAGTTCATAATATCTGCTTTTACCTTTATTTTGCATATTTATACAATATTATAACTTAAAGTATCAAGTTTGTTATCATAATTTTAATTACAGTGCATTATATACATTAATGAAATAATATTTAACAGCTAGGTACTTTAAATATTAACCGAAATAATAAATTTCATAGAGGGAGGTATTATTGGAGATAAAGTTTTTTAACGTAATAATTCCTGATGAAAATGTCTGCGAATAGCTGTAATCCGTTTATTACAGTACCGGCTGACAAGGCAGAGCAGTATTACAAATTATTATATTCGTATTCAAAATACATTAAAACAGAATAATTTCAGGCCTCAAAGAACAAATACCACGATTGTTTATGCGAAAAACCAGATTTTTAAGAGTTATTTGAAGGTTTAATAATTGGATTTACCCAACTTGAAGTTGAAAGTTAAAGGCAACGTAGCGAACAAAAGATCCAGAGGAAGATCTCCAGTACGATGGTCGTACCAAATAAAGAACATGAATGTTACTCATTCTCCGAAGCAAAACAACACGCACAGAAGAGAGATAGTTGGACAGAAATATTTAAACAAATTAGGTAACGCCATTACATTCTTACGAAGGAGAAAAAATAGAGGAGGAGAAGCTATCAAAACGGTCAATAAAGTATGAAGTTAATTTAAGACTACAAAAGAGCTGCTACAGGGCTACTACACATCCCCTACCCTGTTCAAAATATTGCTAATAAAAATTCTTAAACCATGGGAAAGAAAGTGCGAGGAAATAGGTACATGTATATGAGAAAACTAGAACAAGAATATACAAAGAATGGGATGCAAATAAACATAAAGGAAGCTGAATACCTAACAATGGAAAATACAGCAGTAAAACAGGTAGGAACAGACGAAGGTAACAAATCAAAGGAACAGATAAGTACAAGTATTTAGGTTTCATAATATCAAACAAAGCAACAACTGAAGAAGATATAAAAATTAGAAAATAAACAAGAGAATGCATACGAAAATTGAACCCGGTTGAATTATTAAGGGGAAGCTGCACAGTATCAAGAAGAAATAAAATAACATAGGGATTGAAAAAATGGGAATAAACTCAGATTTAAAAGGTTACATAGATCAGAAGAGATTAACCTGGTACGGACATGTCAGAAGAGCAGACCAAAATCGTTGGATAAACAGAATAACAGAGTGGAGCCTAATAGAAAGAAGGAAGAGAGGCAGACCTCGAAGATCTTTCAAAGATGAAGTGGACGAAGCAATGGAAAGAAGAAATCTGCCGAAACGTAACTGGTAAAACAGAAAGAACTGTAGAGAACGGATGAACAGTAGTCATTTATAAAAAAAAAATCCTTAAATATTATTATGTTTTCGTTTACTGTATCAAAATAACTAAATTTACTATAACTACATGCACCTGACTCAGATCCTGCAATCTAGTTTTTTTCTATACATAATCTCTGCTTTATGGCAAAGACTTCCTGAACATTTTTGATTAATATCCTTCAATTTAAAGGCTTTTCCTGCCTGTTATATAGGGCAATAACTCACTGCAGCATAAAGTGAAAAAAATGTCGTTTTAGAGTAAATTGGTTCTCCCGCTATTACATTTTACCATGTAAAAAATTACCTTTAAGGTGATACGATACTGATACTCTATACGACGTTTCTTGTTAGGGCAATTTGGGGGGTTACAAATTGGGGAACGTATAATATAATATTACACAGATGGAATGCTATTAGTACGCATCTTGAAAAGTTTTTTCCGGATATAGGAAATGAATAATCATTACAATTTAGTTCTTAGGCGATTTCTAGGAAATTTCTTGGAAACCGTTTAAGATGTGACTGTCATAAATAAATTCAATACAGGTAGGTATCATTGGTGGTACCATTGTATGTATCATTGCGGGCACTGGTGTATGCTAGAGTTAAAATAGGGTAATTCGAGGAGAGATGGCGCAGAAGGTGAGATGGCGCAATGGTTTTACAGCGCCACCGCTAATGTTATAATGAAAGCAGCTGAGCTCTGACGTAGCTTAGATCATATCAAACAAGCCGTCATACCGTTTGTGCTCATCGGATAAATATCTACTTTAATAATAATTTATTTGTGATTCGAACGGTACAAAAGTATTTTTTCGAATTCTTTTTTTTGTGTTATTGGACTTTAAATTTAATAATAATTTTAGTCACAGTATCGTGTCAGGTAAGTAAATACATTTAAGTTTTCATATATAACCTCAAAATTGTGCAGATTTCCAGACGTGTTTAATTTTGGAGGTGCGCCCTCTCACCTCTCACAACGAGGATAGATGGCTCACTTATTTTTGAGGTAAGATGGCTCACTAATAATTTCTTTTCAGTATGCCAACCAAATACAAGCGCATTGGAAGTTGTTCCAGGGCGAGATGGACGGAACAACAATTAGCCGAAGCCGTTCAAGCTGTCAATGAAAATAGAATGAGTGTTAATGAGGCTGATCGAAATTTTGGGGTACCGGCAACCACTCTACGAAGAATAAAATTGAGTGACAATACAAAGAAAGGCCCTCTTGGACCCTCCTCCACGTTAGGCGAAATTGGTGAAAAAAAGTTGGTCGAACATATCCTAAAACTTCAAAAAAACGGGTTTTCTCCTATTCGAGCCGATGTACGAAGTATGGCTTTCCAAATAGTCGGACAGCTGGGCATTAAACATCATTTTAGTAAGGAGTTGAGATTAGCTAGTTTTCCATGGCTGCAGTTATTTCTGCAGAGAAACCCAAAGCTGTCATTGAGAAAAGCAGCACTAACGGTTCTTAGCTTAATTTCCAACCCCAATCAATTACGTTTATCTCTTTTTTGGTGGTTCTGTAACTTCAGTTTTTCATTCATCTAATGGCATGTTTACTAAAAAAATAAAACCTAGTTTATTTGAGATTTTCTGATTTCCATAGACCAATACTATTTTTAGAAACAATCGAATGGGATAATTTGTTTTTTCGTACTTTAAATTATTACTAAGTTTAATAAAAAACTATGTATTATTATATTATTCATAAATATGTATGTTTTGTGATTAAAATTACTTCAAATATTATTAAAAAAAATAAAAAAAATTGTTTAAACAAATTTGATGGTGTATATAACAATTAATTTATTTAAATAATGCATAGTCGTACTGTACGCAAAAAGTACATACAAATTAAAAAAGAAACGTCGAAATTCATAGGCGAGAACAAGAGATACAGCTAACATTTCCTTCCCCCTTCTCATCGATCTCCCAAGTTTCGAGGCCGGCCGATTTTAAGGGTCACATTTTGAAGTTTTGTGGACGATTTGTTTGAAAATATATATTTTTTATACTTGGTACATTAAAACTCTGAAGTATGCTCTTTCCAATGTGACTGATTTGATTTCGTAATTGTTATAAAGAAAGCTGCAGTGAATTAAAAAATGGGGGGGGGCGGCAACTTCGTCCCTAATTGTCCTAGGACATTTTTTTCTTTTTTAAATTTGTATAAAAATTCACTCTTTCTAAATGTGAAAAAATAATTTTTCTACGGGTAATGGTTAAAAAGTTATTCTAATTGTTTATAAGCAAAAAATCGACATGTTCTTGCAAATTAATTTTGCGATACTTAGAATTATTTTTTGTCATTCTTTTTTAATTAGGTTATTAGTATAAATCTTCTTCTTTCATAAACTATCCAAAGTATTACTGTAACTTCATCATTTTCTGACTTATAGTGTTACAAAAAAAATTAATTTGGGATAAACAAATTAAATAACTTTTAAACTATTTGACCAATTGTTATGAAATTTAGTGTGTAATTTAAGCACCAGAAGTTCCAGCATTCCGTATAATAAGAAGATTCTAAGTTCATTTTTACATAAGTTATGAATATTTAAAAAACTCAAAATTTATGAATTATTTTGCAATTTTCTAAGCAACCAATAAGGATAGACATATTCAGCGGGAGCCATATTGAAGTTTCTTATATGGTTTATAAGTTTCTTACTTCCAAATTTTTTTAGAATGCTTAGCCATTTGGCAGTAAACGAAAAAAGCGATAATTTAGCGTTTTTTGATCTTCAATTGTTTATAACTATGTATATCATCAAAATCGGCTACAGGAAACATATAGGTGATTATTATAGATGTCCACACTACTTAAAAAATTTGGTTTCGGCCTGGAGGGGGCTGTGTCACCAACAGGCTATTTTTTTCCTTATTTCTCTGAACTATTGGGAGGAAGGGAAAATCAATTATTATTATTGAAGTTATCAAACAACACTTCTTGCAAAAATGAGAATGCCACTTTTCACATTCAAATGTAGTTTTTTACAGATCCGCCTTGGTCTATAATAATTTAAAACCCAACCATAATAATTAATCCTCACTGTATAGACCTTTCAAACATATAAAATAAAACACAAAAAATGTTTCGCCGAACGACATATTATTCTGTAGGAGTTTGTAACTTGTTTTGGATTTATTGACGTAATGTAGTGAATTGCCGGATGCCCATTTGCCTCGGATTTGCGTCTTACACTGGCTCTAATCTACTGAAATTCCGAATCGAACATATTTCAACCAACTATCATCCCTATCATCCTCTCAAACTCGAGGGGGTAAGTCGCGTTGTTCTCGGTTCTGAAATCTTCTCATAAATACCCGGCATTGGTTGCGGTATCTATTTATCAGTACAATCTGTAGGTTTACTATTAGTATGCCTCGGCAGACCGCGGTCCTCTTCCCTTAGAGAGATATACGACTCAGATAACCTGAGAGTATAAATCCGAGGATTAAGTAGGACGAAGCATGAAGTCCAGGAGCTTAGTTACGCTGCTTCTTGCCCCATTGTCGCTTTTCTGCCGTCTACTCATCTGCGCTAAGCCATTCTCGTTAACTTTTTCGGGATGCTGTGCGACTTTTTGTACCTGCTTTTTGAGCTCGGTAATAAATTTGAAAAACCGATGTCTTTCGAGAGACTCCCTAACTAAGGGTTATTATGAGGGTTGGCTCACACTGGAAGCGCCAAAAACATAATACTGGGGGATCCCAGACGAATTGGTTGATTATCTTGGTTTATTATGACGTATAACACAAAACACAACAATTAATATTAAAAAAAATATAAACATGGAAAAAAGAGACTAAAATTTTTCAGAAAATATTTAAAAATATGGTTTGCGAAAAACTTTTTTTATAAAGATTAGTTCGTAGTTAAATAGTATAATAATTAGGTATACAGGATATAGTCTAGGCGCCAAATGGAGGTCACCGTGTCATTTTCAATTCTGATGGACAAACTCAACGGTTTCTTATGTATTTTTGGCTGCTGATTACGAATTTCGAGGGGGGATTTCCATCCGAGTGGTCAAAAAATTGTTATAAACAATTTAATTGTTTATAAATTGTTTATAATGCTCTGGCTCATAAACTAAAAGAAATAGAAAAAAATGTTTCAAATAAAATTTGTTCTTTAATAAAAAACGAAGAAACAACCGTTTACTAAACTTAAATCCGACAATCAGAACTCAAGATATTGTAAAATTAGTGCACAATGCAAATTTCAAATTGCAAAATAAGTATTTTTCGAAGCTTTATCGATCGTAACTCGGCTTCTACGCACGCAAATGAGCCCTATAAGGTGTCCTTTTAAAGCTTAATCAAGAGGCTTCCAAACAAAGTTTATTAAATTATTTGATCTTCATTGTTTTTAAAGTTATACCCGTTTGAAGTTATAATTTGCTCAAAAAAATTGTACATTAATTTGTTTATAAAGGTTTCAAGCAAACTTGAGCTATAAACATTTATACTTTAATTAACAATAATGATAAAACAACTCAAAAGGAACAATTTGAGCTTACGAAAATGTTCGTAAGTTTATTTTTGGCTAAGATGTCGATATTTTAATGGCGCGCTATGAGGCGCAAGATTGGCTCACAGTCAAGTAAGTATGTATTCTTCGACGCTTTATCGATCGTAACTCGGCTTCTACGCAAGCAAATGAGCCATTATGTGATATCCATATAAAAATGGATCGAATTCTTTTGCAGCATCATCATTGCATATAAAACGAGCATTTATGATGTGGAGGCATACACACAATTGACGGGCCTTGATGATGCAGCAAAAGAACTAGATCCACTTTATATGGATATCATATAGATAATTAGACTCTAAAGCCTCAAAAAGTTTTAGTTTTACTGCCTACAAGAACAGACTTGTACCACCATGTAACTGTTAAAATTTCGCTAAGAACTTATGCAGATGTAAAAAATCTGATGATATTCCCTGTAAATCTCTTTGCAGATTTGCAGATGCATGAAAAAAATGTTTGTAAAAATAGTACTAATAAATAATATTAACTTACTTTTTAGTTATACTTCTGAAATATTAGTTTTTAATATTTTTTTTCTCATTTAGTGCAAAAAATAGAAGACAAAGTAAATAGAATGAAAGGTGATACGAGGTAGAGTATGATGATTTAATTATAAGAATTATATGATAAAATTTTATTAGGATCTTCAAAAATGAAAAATGAAGATAACGTATGTATACATAGAAATTATAATTTGCATCGAGAAGTTAGCGCGTGAACCTTTACGCGGTGAACCGATCTTGCGCCTCATAGCGCGCGCCATTAAAATATCGACATCTTGGCCAAAAATAAACTTATGAACATTTTCACAACCTCAAATTGTTCCTTTTGAGTTTTTCTATCATTATTGTTCATTAAAGTATAAATGTTTATAGCTCAAATTTGCTTGAAACCCTTATAAACAAATGAATGTACAATATTTTTAAGAAAATTGTAACTTCAAACGGGTATAACTTTAAAACAAATGAAGATCAAGTAATTTAATAAACTTTGTTTGGAAGCCTGTTAATTAAGCTTTAAAGCGACACCTTATAAGACTCATTTGCATTCTCAGAAGCCGAGTTACGATCGATAAAGCTTCGAAAAATACTTATTTTGCAGTTTGCAATTTGCATTGTGCACTAATTTTACAATATCTTGAGTTCTAATTGTTAGATTTAAGTTTAGTAAACGGTTTTTTCTTGGTTTTTTATTAAGAAACAAATTTTGTTTGAAACATTTTTTTTCATCTCTTTTAGTTTATGAGCCAGAGCCTTATAAACAATTTATAAACAATTAAATTGTTTATAACAATTTTTTGACCACTCGGATCGAAATGCCCCCTCGAAATTCGTAATCAGCAGCCAAAAATCCATAAGAAACCGTTGAGTTTATCCATCAGAATTGAATATGACACGGTGACCCCTCTGGCGCCTAGACTAATAAAGCTATAACAGATTTTAATAAAAATTAAATTTTCAACGAAAACTTCTCGTTTATAAATTCGCAAAGTCTGTGTGTTATTGCTTTGCCGCTCCTGCAATACTTAGAGCAGATTTATCGATGGATTCTGATGTAGTTTTACCTTCTGAATCCAAATCTGAAAACGGCATTTTGATATCTATAACCGTCTTCGAGATAATCGACCACAACGTCTAAAATGTAACTTCACAATCCTTTTATTTTCTGCAGACACATTAAACGTCAGCTGAAATCGTTGCTAGTAAATAGGTTAGTTTTTTTAATCTGAATTTGTTAAGCAAAGCATAGGTTATTTACATTTGAGTCTGACACTTCATGAATGTCAAACTAAATTTTAAATTATGTATTAATAAAATATCAATGAGATTTGATAGTGAATTTAATTATTATATAAAATAAACGCGATGTTCAAGAATACAATTTGAGTATACATATTTTGAAAGCAATAATTTAATAACAATTTTAAAAAGGTTTTTAAGGTTTAACCTATTTTAAAAAGGTTTTATACGAGTATACGGCCTCCCCTTTAATGGGAGTGCCTAATGATAAATGGACTGTTCCATTTGTTATGAAATGAAAATTGTTATTATAGTCGGTTCGTTAAACTCATACACAACTGGCTAGTGATTTTAGTAGGTAATTTTTTTGTTTTTTGCCAATTTTCCCAAAATTGGCAAAATTACTACCTAAGTATTTAGTAATTATTATATATTTAGTAATTTTTTTTTTTTGACAAATTGGTAAAATTACTGACTAAAACCACTAGCTAGTTGTGTCCGAGTTTAGCGAACCGACTATATGAAATGTTGTTTGGAATAAAAAATTATGGTCTGATATGTGCAATTATATCCTTCTAATGGAAAAAAATATTTGAAGATTTTTCTCAAATTATGTATACCAACAACATTTTCATTTATAACTCTTTTATTGTTAAGTTGACGAAGAAAAGTTATTCTTCACAAAAAGCTCTTTATGGTCTAAGATTTATGATGCAACCATTGATGATATGATGATAGCATAACCATATGATGATTTTATTAATTTTATACGAGGTATATAAAAAATATGAATTTTGATCAAGAGTAAAGTACCTTTATAGTTCACAACATTTAAATTAGAATGATATAATTGGACATTAAAACATATTTTTCAATTCTAAACAACTTTTCTTAATAGCAATTTTTCATATTTTGAATTAAAATACGTAAATAAATAAAGTTTTCTTTATGATAATGCTCGCATTTTCAGCTTGTTAACTAATGTTTTTGACGTTTTGACTTTCACTCCGGACAGCGTTTTCAAACAAAAAATTATTTTAAACAATACTGCAAACGTGTAACCAAAAAAGTTATTAGTGAGTTATTTTTTTCAAAATTGACAGTTGACTTTACTTGGACTCAATCTTTTAGGCAATAGCCTGCTTCTAGTTGAATTTCTAATGTAAATTTTTTGTATGTTTTTTATATTATTTGTTTGTGTATTTAACAGTGTATCAACCTGTATTAACCTACGGGGCAGAAAACTGGGTACTTGACGAAAGACAAACAAAGCGACTGCAAGCAAGTGAAATGAAATACTTGAGGAAAGTGCTGGGTGTTAGAAGAACAGACAGAAGAAGAAATGAAGATATTAGACAAAAACTAGTAACGAAATCACTAAAGGTTAAAGCAGAAGAAAAGAAGCTAAAATGGTGGGGACACATGATCAGAATGAACGAAATTAGACAGGTGAAGAAGACATGGGAAGCGAGAAAAATAGTGGAAATATGTAAAAACCGTAGAGGATGACCAAGAAAAATATGGAATAAAAGCATAAACGAGATTCTCGAAGAAAGGTGGAAGACATGGAGTGAGGCAAAAGAACTAGCTAGAGACAGAAAAGAGTGGCATAAATTTGTAGACAAAATTTAAGAGAGCTTGTACACCTCGACACCTACGGGTATAAGAGGTTTCCGATTATGTATGTATGTATGTATGTATGTATGTATGTATGTATGTATGTATGTGTATTTTGCGTTTGTGTAATATGTGCTTATATACTTTTATATTTGTATATAGTGTGTTGCATAGGTATTTTGTATTTTGTATTTTTGAATAATTATGGATGTTGTCGACACACATTTCATCGTTCCCCGTTATAGGTCGTTCTAACCATACTCCAGTATAAATATTTCATTATTTATACCGAGCAGTCGGGCGTTTTGATTCAGATCGGTTTTCTCGCGAAGCCTCCTTGGTAACATGTAAACCTATAAACACGTATCGGAGGATGGCAAGAGACCCGATTTGAATATAATCAAAACCGTTTATTTTCATTTAAAAAAAATTAATTAAAAATATTTTCATCATCATCATCATCAACCCGTACTCGTCCACTGCTGGACATAGGTCTTCCTCAGCTCTTTCCATCTTTTTCTGTTTTGTGCGGCTTGCATCCAGTTTCCGATAATACGCTTCAGATTGTCAGCCCATCTGGTTGGTGGTCGTCCTCTGCTCCGTAGTGCTTTTTCTTGTGGCCTCCACTCGACAATACGTTTTGTCCATCGGTTTTCTGACAATCTGGCGACGTGTCCTGCCCAATTCCACTTGAGCGACGCGATTCTTTCGACGGCGTCCGTTGTTTTTGTTCTACGACGTATTTTTTAGTTTGGGATTCTTTACTTTAGGGAGATACCCAACATCTGGCGCTCCATAGCCCTCTGAGTTATGCGAATCTTGTTCACTACCTTTTTTGTGAGTGTTAATGTTTCCGCTCCATAAGTGAGTACGGGCAATACACACTGGTCAAAGATTTTCCCTTTCATGCATATGGGAAAGTCCGATTTAAATATATAGCTCAGTTTACCAAACGCTGCCCAGGCTAATTCTATGCGACGTGGGAGCTCGTACGTCTGGTTATCTCTTTCCAACCGAATTTCATGTCCCAAGTACTTATAAGATGCAGTCTGCCCAATATCCATTCCATCAACAACAATATTACGATTTAGCACCAGATTAATCTCTAGTCCGACCTCTAAGGAAGCGTGATATAACTTGTTCAACATTATTATTGCATCATCCATACGATCGGCTATAAGGACGATGTCATCTGCGAATCTCAAATGACCGAGCTTTTCTCCATTTATATTGATACCGTATTCGTTTAGATCTGCGTTTTTAAAGGTGTGTTCTAAAAGGGTTTTGAACAGCTTTGGTGAGATGGTGTCTCCTTGCCGTACTCCTAGCTGCATACAGAATTTATTAGTTTGTTGATCAGAGAGTCTTACGCTAGCCGTTGCATTGCGGTAGATATATTTTATCATGTTAGTGTAGCGATGGTCTCTTCGGCATTGTGTCAATGCTTTTAACATTTTCTGCTGGTTTATGGTATCGAACGCTTCCTCGTAGTCCACGAATATCAGTGCCAATGGTTTGTTGTATTCCGCCGACTTCTCTATTAAGTTTGTTATTACCAGTAAGTAGTCGTTAGTACTATATCCGGATCTAAACCCAGCTTGTTCTCTAGGTTGATAGAAGTCTAACTTAGCCTCCAGTCTTTTTTTGATAATTTTTGTGAAAAGTTTATATATGCGTGATAGCAGACTGATAGGGCGGTAGTTTTTTAGATCTGTTATGTCACCCTTCTTGTGCAATAAAATAATGACTGCATTGTTCCATTGGGAAGGGGTTTTTCCCTTGAGAAGGAAAAATATTTTACTTTTAATAAAATATTTTCATTTTTATCGTTGTGTAACGTTTGAAAAAACTCCAAAATTAATTTAATATCCCAATTCCCAAAAAGAATGTCTATTTTTTTAATTTATTTTGTGAAGTTCAATATCATTATAAGATCCCAAGCCGACCCTGTATACAGCCATGAAGTATTGCAGCAACATTTCAATGTGTTACAAGATTCCTGTTTATTTGAGACGCAAAAACAGAATTTGTAAGAAGTGTTGACAAAAGTACAGTTCTAATGCGTAGATGAACTTTCTAGAACAAAAATCGCTCGGTACTTCCGTCGTATTTTCCCCGATCTGTGGCTTCAGACCGAAGCGCAGATCAGTCCGGTTTGATTTCTTCAAGCGTGAAGATCGCTTGCCGACTCACCCCAAAAGGGCGTGGTGCCTTTTGTTACCCGCCGGTAAAGGGTATAGTATGTCGTTCTGGAAGATCTAGTGTGAGGGCACGATGTTTTTTTTACCCCGTAGTGAAGTTGGGTGCTCTTACACTGTGTTTGAGTTGTGACGCAGTACTATACGCCGGCGTGGTATGAAGTCCCTGTATCTTGTCCAAGTTCCTGTTTAAATGAAGTCTTCCGAGTCCCGATTGATGTCCTGATGTAGACATTTTGAGTTCCAGTCCCGTGATGTTTATCCAGTTGATTGCCCCGAAATAAAAAGGAAGCCATGAAGCCCACCTCAGGTCGATGACCCTTTTTGTTTGTAGATGAACCCCCTTTCCGTGTAGTTTGTGACGTGTGATAAAGGATTTTGTTTAAATATGGTATGATATATTTTTTTAAATTTTGCAAGGATCCCAAATGGATAAATATTTTTGTTGGTAAAGAGTTTTGAAAAATAATAGTTGTTTGTGCTTTCATGATGCAACTTGTAAATTAAAATGACAGTGACTTTGACCTTTGACAGCTGCGTCAAAATTTTGTTTTGACATACACTGTCCAACAAGTTCTTTTGTCATTCTTTTGTTATGTTAAATTGAAGATTTTTTTTGTAATGTAAAAGATTTGTAGATATTTTGTCCTGTAAAATCATTTCCTGTTAAAAGTTTTTTTGTTTGTTTAAAAAAAAACCACCGTAAAGTTTTAAATAAATGTTTGTGAAAGTGTATCTATCATCTCATTTCTGTAGCCTTTGGAAAAATTTTAACAGAAAACTAATGCAACTGTATGAAAGTTTTAGTTCAGAAGAAAAGAAAGAATATGGCATAGAAGCCAATAATAAGGAAAGATGTTGTCCCAATGTAACCCCAAAGAGGAATCAATGATGATTGTCCCCCCGATTGGTACCCGTAAGTAAGAAAGTATCCAGTAAGTACCCATAGGTGAAATAGAGGATTTATTTCAAACGGCGTCCCTTTTTGTTAAATAGTAGAAAGATCCTCTAGTCAGAGTAAGTACCCTTATGTATTTAGTTATGGTAGTGTAGTCATCTTAACACCCCTTCACCCTCCCTAACGAATCTACGACCTAGCTCCCGCACAACAAATGAGCTGCCGTCCCGCAACGAGGCTTTATGTGTCTGCTTCTTCTTCTTTAGCCCCATTCTTACCCCCCAGTATCTCTATAGATAGTCTTTCCTTGTTCCCATATGAGCAGTCATGTTAAACGCATCAAATTGCGCCCAACGTGTGGGGCTCAAAACGCATCAAATGTCGCCCAACGTGTGAGGCCGATTCATTTTTCTGCCTCCTTCAGTATCCAGTAGTTGTCTTGTCCAGTTGAATGCTTCAACTGGCCCCGACAACGTGGGGCGTGTTATTTCTACCCCCTGACCCCATTAGCATGTGCCCACTACCATATCCCTTTAGCCTCCTTTCGGTCTCATTTGTACTACAACTGTTAGGCAGTGCCCGTCTTGGGTAGCCGATCTCAGTTTGTGGTGCAGGTGTTTCCGATAACATGGAAGCTCGACTCGTGTCATGTTTTGTATGCCCATTGTTACAAGTCTAGCTTGTAGACATGTTCAACTATTAGTTAGCCTATCTACTAGTCCCCAATATCTTTAGCCACCCCCCCACTTAGTGTTACGCTTGTAATACTTGTAACGTACACCCTGAAGTTTGACCCGAGTAAATATCGCCCCAGTCTTCCCATGTAGTTTAGCCCAGATTCCTCTTGTCTTGCCCCCCCGAAACTGTTTCATGTCTTTTAGTGCCCCCGAAACTGTTTCAGTCTGTTAGTCCCCATGAAAGAGCCCATTTTTGTAGTTTTTGTTGCAAAAGTTAATAATTTTTCCAAAGAGGTGTAAGTAAGTACACATTTTGTTGTGATGTTGATTTGGTCGTGCTGTTGATTGTATGGGCATGTACCATTTCATACATCATAGTGTATTTAACTTGTAACCCCATATGTATACTGGTATTGTATGTATCGTAGAACAGAATTGTATGTTATTTTAGCGTACTAACTGTATTGTATTGATATTGTACCCATGATGAAAGCATTGATTTGAATTTTTTTGAAAATATTGATGAAATATATAGACAAACAGTTGAATAAAAAAGTAACGTAAAATTTTTTTGAAAATTTTGATTAAAAGTAACGTTAAATATTTTGAATATTGAATCCAATTATGAAGTATAACAGTATGTTGTATTTTTTGCATGTATTCCTATAGATCAACAGTTTTTTTTACAGAATAATCGTTTTTTGTGATTTATTGATTTGGTCATTTGATTAGATGTGTGATGTTGTTGGTATGGTCCGTGTATGAGCTTAGCCCCGTATAGTCTGTGTGAGAGTAGTCCCTTGTTTTTCCAGCGAAGCCTATCTCTGTTGGTGTATGTCATGCCACAGGTTAGTTGGAGAAGTCATCCCATTGAGAAGTCATCCCCTTGAGAAGTGGCCCCGTGAAGAAGTGAAGAGGGAAACCGTGGAGAGGCCCCCCACTTCTGTGTTTTTTTCAAGCAGCCAGGAGAAAAGCTGTCACTTTTAGATTTGAAGATAGCGTTCTCTGTCGACACTGTTTGAGAATAACTGTCTTGAAGTGTAGAAGTTAGCCCCTGAAAAAGCCCCCCCCTTGTCTGTGTTGCCCCTTGTTTTTTTTTTTTTTTTTTTTGACTAATCTATCTTTGTAGGTGTCAAAAGGATGCCAGAGGTTAGTTAAAAAGAGCCCGTGAAGTAGTAGTTGAAGTCTCCCCCCCAGTGAAGTAGTTGAAGTCCCCCCGTGAATGAAGTATGTCTTTTTGTATCTGACATGTCACAAGTGTAATACTCGTGATGAAGGAAGTGTTGTTCAGCTATCTGTGAACACTTTCATTAGTAGTCGGAGCAAGAAATGTCTTATCCCGTGTGAGCTCATATAGGAACCAAATTTCAATATTGTTTGTGTTTGTAAGCCCCTGAGTATATCTAGAAGTCAAAAAGTATGTTGTTGTCTGTTTGTTTGTCTATCCCTGTTTTGTCTGGAAGTTTTAGAGCCCATTGTCTGTTGTCCCGTGTTGTCTATTAGCCCGTGTTGTCTATTAGCCCGTGTTGTCTATTAGCCCGTGTTGTCTATTAGCCCGTGTTGTCTATTAGCCCGTGTTGTCTGTTAGCCCGTGTCCGTGCTGGAGTTTGATTTTTTTTGGCGAATAGTTAGTTGACCTCTCTTCTCTTTGTTGATTGAAAGTAGGCCAAGAGCAGAAGCTGTGACAAGGCTGGTGAGGTTAGGATCTGGCCGCGTTGAGTACAGGTGAAGCTTGCTTTCGGTCGATAAATGGAAGCGGTTGTTCGTCAGAACTGTCATACTTTCCAATGTCCCTTTGGTCTTCCCCTTGCGTGTTGCTTTCACCCCCTGTTTTGAAAAAGTAGCCCCCCGTTTTGAAAAATAAAGTCCACCCCCAGTCTTGAGAAATGAAATGCCCCCAGTTTTGAAAAGTAAGTCTATCCCCAGTTTTGAAAAGTAAAGCCCAACCCCCCTGTCTTGAAAAATGAAGTCTATCCCCTGTTTCGAAAAGTGAAGTGTAGCCCTGTTTTGAAAATGAAGTCTTTCCCCAGCTTGTGATTTGAAAATGAGAGAGTTGTCTAGTGAACGTTCATGAAAGGTTCTTATGTCCTGGATTGGACTGTTGATTGAAAACGTAATGATGTAGTGTTCTCTATATCATATGTTGCGTTCATTTCCCTTAGTCTTGTTTAAAAAGTTTGATATCCTGTTTGAACCCAGTATACTAGTCTTTTCGGTCTTTTGTTGTTGTCACACGTATCCCCCCTCCCCCCTTGTTAATATTGTCTTGATTTTAGTCCTTGTTGTTGTCATATACCCTTTTGTCTAGCCCTGTTTTGTTTGAATGAGTTGTTGAAGTAAGTTGTTGGTGAGATTTTGTCTCACTGAGGTGTTTAGACTGGATTGTCTAAATCCTCATTTTGCAGAACCGTTGCCAAAATGTCCCGTGAAACTCGCTAGGTGTTAGCTGAGTTTGGGCAGATGTATATCTGTCATATTTTTTTAGTTTTTGAGAACCGCTCGCAGTTAGGCAACGAGGTGATAAGGCTGTGTCTGCCCTGGTATGTCACTTGTGTTACTGCTGTGGATGTCAGCGAGGTCCACACAGGGCACAAGTTTAGTTTCTTTCCCAAGGCACAGAAACTCTTGTCACCTACAGTTCTTTGTAGAGTCAAGAAACATTTAAGTCTACTCGACTTTAAAGAGTCTGGCGATTGATGGCACGCTAGCCCAATCCCTAACGACTTTTTTGTTTTGTTTAATCCCCACTAGCCATTATCTAAATATTTTGATATTGTTGTCCTGTCACACCTAAGATGTCCATGTTGGATTTTTTTCTGTTTGTTATCGAAAACTGGATAATCTTATCCAGGTTTCTCTTTTGCGCGGAGGCTTTGTAACGTTTGAAAAAACTCCAAAATTAATTTAATATCCCAATTCCCAAAAAGAATGTCTATTTTTTTAATTTATTTTGTGAAGTTCAATATCATTATAAGATCCCAAGCCGACCCTGTATACAGCCATGAAGTATTGCAGCAACATTTCAATGTGTTACAAGATTCCTGTTTATTTGAGACGCAAAAACAGAATTTGTAAGAAGTGTTGACAAAAGTACAGTTCTAATGCGTAGATGAACTTTCTAGAACAAAAATCGCTCGGTACTTCCGTCGTATTTTCCCCGATCTGTGGCTTCAGACCGAAGCGCAGATCAGTCCGGTTTGATTTCTTCAAGCGTGAAGATCGCTTGCCGACTCACCCCAAAAGGGCGTGGTGCCTTTTGTTACCCGCCGGTAAAGGGTATAGTATGTCGTTCTGGAAGATCTAGTGTGAGGGCACGATGTTTTTTTTACCCCGTAGTGAAGTTGGGTGCTCTTACACTGTGTTTGAGTTGTGACGCAGTACTATACGCCGGCGTGGTATGAAGTCCCTGTATCTTGTCCAAGTTCCTGTTTAAATGAAGTCTTCCGAGTCCCGATTGATGTCCTGATGTAGACATTTTGAGTTCCAGTCCCGTGATGTTTATCCAGTTGATTGCCCCGAAATAAAAAGGAAGCCATGAAGCCCACCTCAGGTCGATGACCCTTTTTGTTTGTAGATGAACCCCCTTTCCGTGTAGTTTGTGACGTGTGATAAAGGATTTTGTTTAAATATGGTATGATATATTTTTTTAAATTTTGCAAGGATCCCAAATGGATAAATATTTTTGTTGGTAAAGAGTTTTGAAAAATAATAGTTGTTTGTGCTTTCATGATGCAACTTGTAAATTAAAATGACAGTGACTTTGACCTTTGACAGCTGCGTCAAAATTTTGTTTTGACATACACTGTCCAACAAGTTCTTTTGTCATTCTTTTGTTATGTTAAATTGAAGATTTTTTTTGTAATGTAAAAGATTTGTAGATATTTTGTCCTGTAAAATCATTTCCTGTTAAAAGTTTTTTTGTTTGTTTAAAAAAAAACCACCGTAAAGTTTTAAATAAATGTTTGTGAAAGTGTATCTATCATCTCATTTCTGTAGCCTTTGGAAAAATTTTAACAGAAAACTAATGCAACTGTATGAAAGTTTTAGTTCAGAAGAAAAGAAAGAATATGGCATAGAAGCCAATAATAAGGAAAGATGTTGTCCCAATGTAACCCCAAAGAGGAATCAATGATGATTGTCCCCCCGATTGGTACCCGTAAGTAAGAAAGTATCCAGTAAGTACCCATAGGTGAAATAGAGGATTTATTTCAAACGGCGTCCCTTTTTGTTAAATAGTAGAAAGATCCTCTAGTCAGAGTAAGTACCCTTATGTATTTAGTTATGGTAGTGTAGTCATCTTAACACCCCTTCACCCTCCCTAACGAATCTACGACCTAGCTCCCGCACAACAAATGAGCTGCCGTCCCGCAACGAGGCTTTATGTGTCTGCTTCTTCTTCTTTAGCCCCATTCTTACCCCCCAGTATCTCTATAGATAGTCTTTCCTTGTTCCCATATGAGCAGTCATGTTAAACGCTTCAGTTGTAGCAGTGAAACAAATTGTACGCTACGCCAAAATTAAATGAACACTTTAACTACAAGCGAGTCAATGTATGAATTTAAATGTTCTTAACAGCAGTCACAACACAACAAGTGAAGAAACCAACCAGAAAATCAAATTGACGGTAGTCGACGCGTCGCGTCGCCGAAATAAGTGCCACGAGATAAGAAACTTAGGCATTTCCTCGCTCCTTATTTCCTGATCTTTCCTTTAGGCGGTTGTGACAGTGACGAAGGGCCTTATTATGCGTATTAACGACAGACAATTCTCCATTGCTCTCCGTGTTTTAGTCAAATATCTTTTCATCTGCCGGGAGGGCGACAGATGTTATAGTAATCGAACGATGGAATATAGAACATTGTTCATTTCGAACGTTTATTTGTAATTTATACACAATTCATATTATAATACAGTGAAATTGATATTGATATTAAAATAGATATGGGTCAGACATGTTCCTATTTACATTAGAAATCGATACATTTTATTTTGACAATAAAAACACAACGATGATTAACATGTTTAATCCGGCATCCGACAGGTGGACTTTTTTGCCACTAACAGACAGATGGGGTGTGACAAACCCCATCAATTGAAAGAGTTACAGAATCTCAAAAAATATCTTTACGTTTAGTTTTCTGTCATATGTGGACGCTGGTCAGGATAGTCACTATTTACACTAAAATTGTCTATTTCTTCACTTACTTCCGAATCACTCTTGTCAATACATTCGTCACTGTCTGCTTCATCCCATAAAGCCTGAAGGCGTGCTTATTCTCATTAGTAATTCATTTTAGCTTAGACTAATAAAAATATGTGCTAAAATCTGTAATAAGTGTTATTCACTTACCTATACTTACTTATTTATAGGAGTAAAACAAAATAAAGGCAATTCTGCAGAAAGTACAAAATCCGACACGTGGTGTTTGACTACTTTTAATCCAAATATACTTTCTGAAACTAAACAGACAGTTCAGAGAATTAAGGAAAAAAATATCCTGTTCGTGACACAACCCCCTCCAGGCCGAAACCAATTTTTTTGAGTAGTATGGACATCTATATTAATAACCTTTATGATTGCTTCAGTCGATTTTGATGATATACATAGTTATAAACAAATGAAGATCAAAAAACGGTCAATTTTCGCTTTTTTCGTCTATAACCAAAAAGTTAAGCATTTTAAACAAATTTGAGAGTAAGAAACTCATAAATCGTCTAAAAAATTTTAATATGGCGTTTGCTGAATATGTCTATCCTTATTGGTTGCTTAGAAAATTGCAAAATAAATCATAAATTTTGAGTTTATATAAATATTCATAACTTATGTAAAAATTAACTTAAAACGTTCTTATTACACGGAATGCTGAGACTTCTAGTGCTTAAATCATAAACTAAATTTCAAAGCAATTGGTCAAATAGTTTAAAAGGTATTTAATTTGTTTTTCCCAAATTCATTTTTTTGCAACGCTATAAGTCAGAAAATGATGAAGTTACACTAATACTTTGGATAGTTTATGAAAGAAGAAGATTTATACTATTAATTTAATTAAAAAAAAATGACAAAAAATAAGTCTAAATACTACAAAATTATTTTGCAGAAACATGTGAATTAAAAAAAGGAGGAGCTAACTTCGTCCCTAATTGTCCTAGGACAATTGATTTTTATTCTTAATGTGTATAAAAATTCAGTCTTTCCAAATATAAAATAATAATTTTTCTACCGGTAACGGTTAAAAAGTTATTTTAATTGTTTATAAGTAAGCGTGTTTTTGCAAAATAATTTTACACTGTTTAAAATTACTTTTTGTCATTTTTTTTAATTAAGTCAATAGTATAAAAATGTTCTTCCATAAACTGTCAGAAGTCTTTCTGTAACTTCATTATTTTTTGACTTATAGCGTTGCAAAAAAAATGAATTTGGGATAAACAAATTAAATAACTTAAACTATTTGACCAATTGCTTTGAAATTTTACATATAATTTAAGCACCAGAAGTCTCAGCAATTCGTGTAATAAGAAGGTTCTAATAAGTAGGTACAATTTTCTAAGCAACCAATGAGGATGGACATATTCAGTGAACGCCATATTAAAAATTTTTAGACGATTTATGAGTTTCTTTCTCTCAAATTTGTTTAAAATGCTTAACTTTTTGGTTATAGAGGAAAAAACGAAAATTGACCATTTTTTGATATTCATTTGTTTATAACTATATATATCATCAAAATCGGCTGCAGGAAACATAAAGGTTATTAATATAGATGTACATACTACTCAAAAAATTTGGTTTCGGCCTGGAGGGGGATGTGTCACGAGAAAAATCTTATTTCTCTGGACTAAGACGACTAAAAACTATGTGTCATCGCATAGATGAATATACAGTATAAAGCTATCTAACCGCTAGTTCCACTACATGCAAAATTTCCTTATGTTTTAGGCACTTCAGCATTGTTGGGGTGCACTACACTCCACCTGTCGGATGCCGGGTTAAGAGCATAGGCGCAAAATCTTGTACCAATTCATTTTAAATATATTCATTTTTTCGAATCTTCATTCAATCATTTCTATTCTTCAATCTCAACTTGCATTAATTTTAGTTCCATAGTTCCATTCCCATTTACTGTTTGTATATTCTCCATACTCTAACCCTGCATCTACTACTTATACTCCGGTAAACTTACGCATCCGAGGCTACAAAAATTACCATCAAGCTGAAAATTGGCAGGATTGTTCAAAATACGATTGTTCTATAAACGAAATCTAAAAAGTCCTCATAAATCCGACCCGTGCTAAAAATTTTACGTGGGGTCAAAGGTCACCAAATATGGTTTTTAGCGATTTTCAGCGAAACAGTAAGTTTTATCGTAAAATTAGTTCTAACAAAAAATGTAGATTAGATAATTATCTATAAAAAATGTCTTATTACTTTTTTTTTTCTGAGAGCCAGAGTTTTTGAAATATAACGATTCAAAAAGTGGTAATCGTCATAATATGTGCACACGTTTCTATTTCCACACCACCTTTGAGGTAGTGTACTTGGTGCGTTTTTTTTAACGTGGTTTCCCCAGTAGGCCTATTCCACGGATCTGTTATGATTCTGTTTAATTTAAAGCTATTTAATAATTGATATTGGCAAGGGTTAAAAATTATAAAAGTTATATAAAGCGGTATAAATTAAAAAAAAGGGAAATTTGTCAAACTGGTTCATAATTTTCTAAAACTTCTGCTTCTCTTGTTCTTCTTCTCATTGTTCTTCTTCCTCTTCTTCATCTTCTAGTTCTAACTAGACACCAACCTACGACACCATCACCATCATTTTGATAGATCTGTATCGGCACATGAGCTTTTGCCGTGAAATCTTTTGCTGAAAGGGCTTCTTTTATTCGTGGCATAGGTTTTTCTAGTAAAACAGAATCTTTTGGAGTAAAGATTTGAGTAATACCAATTATGTGGAGCGTGTTATTACCGTCTAGCGTATTTATATTAATATCAGCATTGTCTGCAACGTATTGAACAAATGTGCCACTTTCTGGTGGTAGAAACTGAGGAGGACGATGGAAAACTGCTGCTGCCTCGTACATTATTGTATCATTATAAGATGTACACAAACCGACAGCTGAAAAAATTTGTATAAGACGTTTAGACCCAAATCGTCGATGAAAAAAAACTGAGAGACCTAATTGTAATTTAGACTTAAAAGACCTCGGCCGAACAGCAGTCATGATACAATGGCTAATATTTGTGCATATTAATTTTAAATTATCTAGGTTTGATCTTTTCTTTTTTAAAATAAGTCGCTCCAAAAAATGTGTCAGTGACTCTGGGATTTCATTGTTTCAATCTTCAAACATGCCACCTGGTGGAGGGTAGTTAGAATTATCGAGCACTGCGGATTGAATGTCTTCACGAATGATTGCCGCAGCAGCTTCTACAATTTTGAATCGTTCTTCTTTTTTATTCACGTTTTTTTCGTAATAAGCTTGATTCAAAATATCATGATGATTGTCTACTAGGCATATGAATGTTCACGTTCCCGATTTTTCAGTGATAATAATTTTATTACCATACTTCATTCTTAATCTTAACTTTAGCGTCCTGTAATCTACAATTGTAGTTTGGCAAATATTGTTCAATTCATTCAAAGTGAACTGACAGTCATCGCTATTTTCAATGTACGTGAATATTTCCTCCATTGCCAGATTCGTACTTTCATCTTTGAGGACCACCGATTTTCACTCCAGTGTTCGGTCTCAAGAAGAAAACAAAGCAATCACTATGATACTTAGCCTGAGCAGCAACTAAATCGTATTCGAATTCAACTCGAGCAAGGACAGTTTTGGCCATAGGATCAGAACGAGTCCGAGCTGTTTTCAGAATCGAATCTTTAAATGTAAGGGTACTTACTTGTTTAATTATACGGCGAGAATAGCCATGTATAGGTAGGTTAAAAAATATAGGTTTAACACGTATTTTCTCTCCAGAGTAGTACTCAAGACTAATTAATACCTCGAGGGTATCATTTACCTGAAGAATTTCGCCATCCAGGAAGATTACGGTGTAATTTGCATAAGTATTTATTAGTACTTAGCAATAAACATTTTGCCTAGAAAGTTCTTTCATTATTATGTTCAAACCCTTCTGAGAAAAGAATAGGTAGGGTGATTAGATTAGCCGACGAACGTGTTTATTCCGACAAAACCCATCTTTACAAATTGAACTAAGGCACATAAATAAAAAGAATTATTATAAGTAAATACTTTGTCATATCAATTTACTATTTTTGTTGGGATTAAGCCGTAAAATTCAAATAATTCTTATTATTTTCGCGTTACATTCACTTTTATTTGTAAAATATTTATTTGTTTTAAAAGATTTTATTTGTAAAACATTTGTTATTTGTAAATATTTTTTTGTTGGCACTGTAATATAATACAGCTTATACATTGCATCCCCCGGTAGACCGCAAGCTGTATAGTAGAAACATTATCATATTTAAAATCTTATAATATTATGTGTAATATAAGTTAAGTTGACCGATAGAATATTATGTTTACTTGTATTACAGCTTCAGTTATGTATATACCTGGTGTACTAATACATTATATATTATGACGATTAGACGTCTTTCAACTTTTTGAATCGTTGTATCTCAAAAACAGTGGCTCTTAGGAAAAAAACGATTAAGATGTTTTTTATAGATAATTATCTAAGCTACAGTTTTTATTAGAACTAATTTTACGATAAAACTTACCGTTTCGCTGAAAATCGCTAAAAACCATATTTGGTGACATTTGACCACACGTAAAATTTCATTTATGATGGTATTTTGAACAATCCTGCCAATTTTCAGCTTGATGGTAATTATTGTAGCCTCACTTCTATTTTTGAGTCTAACTAGACCGGTTTATTAGATATATAGAAAATTTGTATTGGGACCGTGCAAGTTCGGCAAAGCGACACTTATTTCTACGCTCTATACTAAAATTCGCACTTTTAATTATATTGGCCAATTATATTAGTCCTGGTTACTGGATAATTGTCAAGGCCATAGTCCAAAAAAATAATAAGAAGAAAAAATAAGATTCAGGTTATGTTATGAAAACGTCAACAATTGTATGTAGTAAATAAAATTAGTTATTAAAATGCAGTACTGCAAGCAAAATAAAATTAATTAAATTTACCTTTATATAATAATTGCATATCATATCAATATTGTGGAGCAATATATAATTTTTCTGCTTCATTGACAGAAGGTATGAAATATACGTCAATTTGACAATTTCAATTGACAATATGAATTATTTAAGATAGTTGCAATATTTCTCCGCGACTCGCGCAGGGTCGTTTCTCGTTTCCCCTTCCAAGTACTTGCACACCGCGAATAATCGATTTTTAGTCGATACTAAATATTTGTCAGTTGGAAACTCTGATCTGTTATGTCAAGTTTTATTTTAATGCAGAAGTGGGAATATTTTGTATATCTTTCATCTATTTAAAGTGAAATTTCTGTTCATAAACTCATTTATATTCTTAAATCTCTCTTGGAGTGACTGAATCTTCTTCTTAAGTATTGGTCCATTGTCATAGATTTTTAAGCCAAAAGTTGCGTCTTCTTCCTGGTCCCCTTTTGCTATTGATTTTGCGTTCGATTATAAGTTGTAGCAGTTCATACTTTTGATTTGTTATGATGTGACCAAAATATTGTATTTCCGTTCTTTTATTATAAGCATAAGCTCTCTTTCCTTGTTCATCCTCGGCAAGACTGCCGCATTTGTCGTATGGCTCATGTAGGATAGTGATGTTGAAAAAGTAACTATTCGTTACAAAGTATTCGTTACTTACGAATACCGAAAATAATGATTACTATACAGAGAGGCAAATCAATACTTTGATTACTCTGATTACTTCGTTACTTCGTACCAATCGTATCAGAGCGAGTACCTATTTTGAGTATTGTATCTACAATCGGTTGATATCGGAATCGGACCGGTATTCAACGAGTGTTCGGTATCGGTACAGTTAACTAAAATTTTATCTATGAAGGGCGAAGGCTACGAAGAGTTTTACAGGATTACAGGGCGCTGAGAAGTAGCTGAAACAGAAAGATGTATATCATTTAACAAAGCATGCACCCAGAAACAGATGGCTATACATAGGATTTGTCGAGGTAGATAATTCACACAATTTCACAGATCTTAGTTCCTTTGAAAATAGTGCATCACATTAGATTTTATTAATAAATACACACTATTCTTATTTGCATTTCCACCCATTCTTCTATTGAAAACTTTTTCCTGATTCACCATTTCCCTAAAAATAATTTATTTTTTCCTAAATGTCTTGGTCTATGTGTATTTTATTGTTATGATCCAATAATCGAAAATATCTGCCCAAGCCCAAAAAATTAGTATAGTAGAATTTATAAAAAAAGTAATTTTAAATTATTAATTAGTCTGGAAAAAATTATGTCGGGCACCCCTTGTTTTTAATAAATTTTAACATAATATATCCATTATCCAGAATTTTTATCCAATAAATAGATCGGTGAAGGTCGTTGTTATATTATCGGATCTTATACTTTATACGAAATACTGAGAAATGCGATTCTCGATATGATTCTTCTTCTTATACTGCCTATCCGTTACGGATGTTGGACACTAACATGGCTATTCTGACTTTGTTGACTGCTGCCCTGAAAAGTCCGGTAGTGGTTAAGTTAAACCATTTTCGCAGGTTATGCAGCCAGGATATTCTTCTTCGTCCTGGACCTCTTTTCCCATGCACTTTACCTTGAAGTATGGTCCGAAGTAGGTCATATCGTTGTTCATTGCGCATTATATGGCCCAGGTATTCCAGTTTGCGACGTTATGATTACCGGTACTCAAATACAAAAGTAATCATAGTAATCAAAGTATCCTACTAATAGTAATACAAAATATGTACTGAGAAATGCGATTCTCAATATGATAACTGCTACTCAAATACAAAAGTAACAAAAGTAATCAAAGTAATCAAAGTAATGAATACTATAAATGATTACTTTATACAAAAGTAACGATTTGTACCGAATACTCGAAAGTAAATATAATCAACATCACTAATGTACGATATTCTGGGCATTTTAAGTGTTCATGTAGCACCAGAGTTCGAATGCTTGGATTCTTTTTGTATTGCTTCTGTCATTTTCCAGGCTTCAACACCATAGAGCAAGGTCGAAAAACTATAGCACTTAAGTATTCTAGTTCTTAATGCATTTTGTAAAACACTGTACGCGCCTTTTCCAGGCGTTTTCTTATCTCTAGTGAGTGGTCGCAAGTGTCATCAAGGTTACTTCCAGGGTATGGTATTCTTGTTATTCTTTCCAGATCTGTTCCGTCGACACTGACCTTCATCCTTCTGTTTTGGTGCTTGCTGATGACCATCGTTTTTGTCTTCACTCCAAATTCTCTACAGGCTGTCGTTACTTGGTCCATTATGCGTTGCAGTGCTTCAGCATTCTCTGCCAGAATGACCGTATCATCAGCACATCCTAGGTTATTTATACATTGCCTGTTTACAATTATACCATCCGAAGAAATTTATAAAGATTAAAAATAATTGTTCTAATTACATTCAGTTCCATATTCATTTAAAACAAAATAAAAATCGTCCCAAAGTTTGTTTAATACTTATTTCGCTCACCCGAATAACTTCGAATGGATTTTCTCAGCAAACTAACCCTAACCTAATGCCGAGTTTGACATTAAGAACCTTAAATTTCCTGTCTAAATGTACAACGCAGGCAAGAAAAGAAGTTCAATGAACATTCAAAGCGATTATGCCGAGTTTTTATGTCCTTACGCAGACTGAAATGGGCTTTTTAAATACAAAACGGGAGATATACAGTTCCTTGAGAACAGTAGAAGTCTGGGAAAATTTCTGTAAAACGGAATGCACAGCTGGAATATATAAAGTAAACACAGCTTTCTTGAAAAATAATAAAAAATGGAATATACATTATTTATTTCATGTCTTTTGTCATTAAATAATTAATTAATGGGGAATAGTATACAGAAATGCGACATAAAAATAATCATTGAGGAAATGAATGCGAAATCCGGAAGAAATGAAATAAAATATATAGAAGAATAACACGGGGGAGTTACACAACGCCAATATTCCAACAGACTGGAACAACGCTACCATGATTTTATTACACAAAGCAGCAGACAAAGCCAATTTAGGGAATTACAGACCGAAAATAGTGGAATACAATAAACCTCTAGTTCTAGTTTTTATCGATTTTCATAAAGCCTTTGACACAGTTGAGCTTAGCAAAATATTACAGGCGCTTAAAGGATGCAGGCTAGATTATAGGTATACAAAATTATTACACAAAATATACTTACAGGCAACAACCACTGTTAAATTACATACTAACAGTAATCGCATAAAAATAGAACGGGGGGTTAGACAAGGAGACCCAATGTCACCTAAACTTTTTAATACGGTCTTAGAACATGCTTTCAAGAGTTTGGATTGGATGACAAAGGCAATAAAAATAGATGAAGAATACCTAAACAACTTACGTTTCGCCGATGATATAGTCATGGTAGCTGAGGATCTAGGTATGGCAAGAGAGATGGTACAGGAACTCGTTGTGGCTACAGAAAATGTAGGTTTAAATATAAACATCTCGAAAACAAAAATAATGACAAATTTGATACCCAACCAGAACATCAGTATTGGTGGGAAAGAAATAGAACTCGTAGATAAATATAAATACCTGGGACATGAAATTACGATTGGCAGGGATAACCAGACTCATGAACTGAAGAGAAGAATAGGTCTTGGGTGGGCAGCATTTGAAAAACTGAGAGAAACTTTTAAAAGTGAGTTGCCCACGTGCCTAAAGAGAAAGGTATTTGAACAGTGCGTCCTACCAGTATTGACGTACGGATCAGAAACACTTACCTTAACTAAAGCCTCGGCTACCAATCTAAGAGTCACGCAGAGAAGAATGGAGCGGTCAATGTTAGGAATAACTCTTCGAGACAAAATCAGAAACGAAGAAATCAGAAGAAGAAGAAAGGTGACTGAGGTCATCGAGAGGATAGCCAGGTTGAAGTGGCGATGGGCAGGACACATAGCCAGAATGACAGATGGGCGATGGACGAAGAGGTTATTGGAATGGAGGCCAAGAGAAGACAAGAGAAGCGTCGGTCGACCGCTTACAGGACTGACGACTTAAGAAAGGTAAATAAAAACTGGATGAGCTAGAAAAGCAATTCAAAAATATAGAACAGCTAGAAAAACCTACATATACAAAGTGGTAAGAAATTTGTACCAAGAAGTTAAGACATCCAGAGAAACTAAAAGGAGTAGTACACAGTACTGCAGAAAAAAAGAAGGTTTACTTCTAGGAGAAACAATAGACAAATTAAACAGATGGGACGAATACTTCGAAGATCTCTTAAATATAGACTAACTAATACAGACCAAATCCATGTGTTGCTAAGCCACTGGTAGCAAAATAATTTTTCTACTTTTACCTACTTACAGAAATTTCGAAGTTGAATTATAATTCTAAGTAGTCAGTTTCCACTTGCAAGCCAGCGTAGCTGGGCGCTGCCTTGGTTAGTTTAGAGTTTTGGATGCAAAACTCTTTCTTCATTTGTATTAAAAAGTATCATTTTAGAATTCGACTAGTCTAGCTTGTAATTTAAAATTTAAGTTAAGTTGTTAAATTAAGTTTATTAATACTAAAGAAAGCATCCTTGGCTCATGCTCTAATTAGTGACATTTGGAGATTAATTTTCATATTAATAAAGTTCGTAAATTTTGTTGATCATACTGAAAGGAGTCTCATTAAAAATGTATATTGAAGCAGGCGCGTTCCTACGTCCGATTTCATAACGTTTATCCAGATGTTTCTTTTGCTTTGAATGTTTATTTTTTCCTGCTTGTGGTGTTAAATCCTTTTTAGAGACTGGATATACCGGCCGTCGCTTTAATTAACAAAACCCGTTAAACAACGCGCAATAAACGAACCGTTTAATTAGTGACAGGTAAACAGGGAATGTAAGTGATTATAGAAAAGTGTGTTATCCATATGTTGCTACGCCACTGGTAGCAAAATAATACTTTTACTTTCATAAAACCTACCGAGTAACTTTCCCGAGTAAGTACTCAGAAAATCCCGACTAGAAAATATTCAAAAGGTGTGGTTGTACTTATAGAAATGTCTAATGGGTCCCCCGACAACCCCTTAGCAAAGCTATGTATTTCAATTATAATTTTAAGTAGTCACTTTCCACGTGCAAGCCAGTGTATCTGGAAGACCCCTTGGTTAGTTTAGAGTTTTGGATGCATGGATGATTTAGACGTTAGACGTTTAGAGTTTTTGGATGATTTTCTAGATCGAAGTTCTAAAAGACATAGGCTTGGACGGCAGAGATGTTCGAATAATTGCAAATTTATATTGGGATCAAACAACATCAGATTTAGTAGATGGTGTGGAATCACAGGATCTTAATATTAAAAGAGGAGTACGGCAGGGATGCCTCTTGTCACCACTGCTTTTCAACGTTTACTCCGAAAGAATTTTCAGAAAAGCTCTTTCTGAAAAACAAGCAGGAATACTTGTGAACGGTGGAGTCATCAATAGTTTGCAATATGCGGACGATACAGTACTCCTAGCTTCTAGTCAAGAAGATCTGCAAACACTACTTGATAGTGTCGTTGAGAGTTGCAGGGAGGCAGGTCTGGATCTGAACATACGGAAAACCAAAATACTCGTAATAAGTAAACAGCAGCATATAAAACCGTCTATATAATTAGTAAATAATACCAAACTTGAGAAGAGCGAGTTGATAAAATCGTTTACCTTGGACAGCAACTAAATTGTAACGCAGAAAATCACGGCGAAATTAGATCTAGGGATAGAGCAGGCTAGAGCCGCTTTTAGAAGGATGTCCAAGGTGTTATGTAACAGAGACCTAAAATTGGCATTGAGGATCCGCCTACTTTGCTGCTACGTGTTCTCGGTCTTACTTTATGGTGTCGAGTCCTGGACTGTGAATAAAATCGATCTAAACCGCCTTGAGCCTTTCGAAATGTGGTGCTATAGAAGAATTTTAAAAGTTTCCTGGGTGGAAAGGATTCGAAACTCCACAATACTAGAACGTCTCAGCAATACTACTGAGACATAAAAAGCATCAAGCAGAGAAAACTGGAGTACTTCGGACATGTAATGAAAGGTCTCAAATATAGGTTGCTACAAAATATTATGCAACGAAAAATAGCAGGCAAACGCAGTTCAGGACGAAGAAGAACCTCATGGTTGAAGAACTTGCGAGATTGGTATGGTGTTGATACAAAAATGCTATTTAGGGTGGCAGTGAATAAAATTAAGATAGCTATGATGGTAACCAACGTTCTGAAAGGACATGGTACATGAAGAAGAAGATGTAAATCTCTTTCTTCACTTGTATTAAAATAGTACATTGTTTACCGGGTAGGAAAAGCTTAACATTCCTGGACGACTGTGAAGATTGCTAAGTCGAGGCGCAAGCCGAGACTTAGCAACACAGAGTCCAGGAATGTGGCTTTTCCTACGAGGTAAACATACTATTTTTCCGCAAATCGTTTAAAATTCGACAGATATTGATTGATTTAAAAAAAAACGCGATAATTTTATTCCCAAATAAATGGTGCTTTGAAATTCCTAATAAAATTACTTGGGTTACTATGGAAACGTATTGAGGTTGAATTGTCAAACTTGACGCTTATAAATTTAATTGCTGGTGTTCTCGAAAGTAAAATGATAAGTGATGTTGAAATTTCCATTCCTGGGACTCCTCCAGAGCTGGTTGAGGCAGTGAATACTGCTTCATTAGAATTATTGCCAAAGAAATCAAGAGAAAAGTACGAAAATGCATACAGACGTTTTATGGATTATTAATAATTTTCTATCATTTATGTAGAACACTAACAACTGTACGGAAATATCATTTCCTTACAGTAAGGAAATGACATTTCCTTACAGTAAGGAAGTCCTGACTTTTTCTTCAAGAAATTTTGACAGGAATGTCAAAATTTCCTGGCGATTTGCGGAAAAGTATCATTTTAGTATTCGACTAGTTGGGTCGACGCATTTATTGTTTAGAGTGTTTAACTCTCGCGCATGCTATACTTATAGTTATTGTGTGTCTAGCTTATAGTTTAAAATCTATACGTTCTGCAAGCACTTATTATTAATTAATTTTATCAATACTAAAGAAAGCATCCTTGGTTCATGTTCTAATGAGTGATGTTTAGCGATTGATTTTAATATTAATAAAGTTCGTAAATTTTGTTGATAATACTGAAAGGAGTCTCATTAAAAATGTATATTGAAGCAGGCGCGTTCCTACGTCCAATTTCATAACGTTTGTCTAGACGTTTCTTTTGTTTTGAATGTTAATTTTTTCCCGCTTTTTGCGTTAAATCCTTTTTAGAGACTGGATATAACCGTCGTCGCCTTAATGAACAAAAGCCGTTAAAAAACGCGCAATAAACGAACCGTTTAATTAGTGACAGGTAAACAGCGAATGTAAATGATGATAGAAAACTTTTCGCCACAAAGGATACCTTAATTTTAAATAAAGTCTGATTTATATTCGGCGCTTTTTGTAATTCATTCCCGTAATTGCGAAAGTTGACGCCTTACTGAATCTCCGGATTCCGTCTCATTTCGTCTCAATTTCTTTGTCACGATCCTCATTTTTTGGTGTAGTCAGTGCTGCCAACTTTTCAGAACTGCAGTAAAAAACTTTGTCCTTTGGGAAACGCGAAGCTACGAATAAAGCATGATTTCTCGTTTCTAGTTTGCCGGGAAGACAAAGGTTTGGAAAGATTCCTCTTTAATTCCATTTAGCGTGTAGCTCGCCGGAGAAAAACTCTATCCGATTTCAATAAAACTATGGATGCGGAGTTTATACGCTTTTCATTAAATTACTATTACCTGTGGATGGAAAGTCGTAATAGAATTTGGAAATCTGGCTTTTATTGATGTCATAACTTGATTTCAAATTCATCGACAGTTTATTCCCAGTTCAATCGTACATTCATCCATTTAAAGTCATTCAAAGTGAAAAGAGATTTTCAATAAAGTACACCTTGATAACTTTATGGTTTATAAATAGTGTAACGATTGTAAATAAAGTGAGCAGTTCTAATTTATATAAACGATATTATCTTTAAAACCAAACCAAACTACTAACATCGCGTCCTATATATACAAATTCAGAATTCTAGAATCATCTGGAGTAGTCCATCTCTATTTGTTACCACGCCGATGACTCTAGAATTCCAAGGTCAAAATTTTGAACACCCGTTCCTCCTACCTCGGTCGGTACATTGCTAAGATTCTCGTACAAAAACATTTCGTACTTTTTTTGTATATGCGACATCATTTTGCCGAATGTCTAGCGCTGTGCATAAACCCCCCAAGAAATAACAGTCTACTATCTTTGAAGGACACGACCTCTTTAGACTAATGCAACACACCACACAAGCTTGACTAGCTGTTTCAAGGCAATAGCAAATGCTTTATCTAAAACTTTCGGTCTTGCTTACTGTAAAGCTTTCTATAGTTCACTGTCATTTAACCCATTGACGAGGGTATCTAGAGAAATTTCTTGTAAAATATTGTCTAGTGCCTCCGGATAAACCAACCGTATTATACAAGCAATGCATGCTTCAAATTCTTGGAAATCCCTCACTTACTCGTTGAATTCTACTTGGTAGTTTTGATTTGTAAACTTGTCGTAGGTGGGCATTTCTATAGCGTTTTTCTAGCCGAGTGAACAAGGTCTGGTAACATTTTTTCGACCTTTAGAAATCATTTTTAGGATATTCGCAATATCACCTAAAGCAGCAGTCGAATAAACCATCTTTTCTTGTTCGGTCCAATAATTGGTGGTCACAATAGTCTCAAATATATCAGTCAAAGGTATATGGAGCAAGACGACTTACCATTAAATGGTGGTCATTTGAACCTGTGTCGTTTTGTCTCTCGGTGACACTTCTTTCACTACAGGATCTAAAAGTACTGCTTTAATTGATGGAAGCACTTTTATATTGGTCATATTTCATATATCATGCTCCCTGTTAAATTTTTGACCTTCTCTTCTATTTTTTCTTTAGAATTTCTCATCGCTTTCTTTAGCTGCTTTTTTAATAATCGGAGAAGTTCCTTCAATCATTTGGGAATCATTTTCGAATTTTTCCTCAATTATTTTCGTTAATACTTCTTCTCCTGCTGACTTAAACTGGAGTATCTTAAACTGTGTCAGTTTATTCCCAGTTCAATCGTACATTCATCCATTTGTCATTCAAAGTTAAATGAGACTTGCAATAAAACACACCTTGATGACTTTATGGTTTATAAATAGTAAAAAAAGATCAGTAGGCTGTCCCAGAAAAAGATTGAAGCCAATTTTTCTAGGGTTGGAGCACAACAATGAAAAATTGAAAGGAAGAAAAAAACATAGAAGATGGAGGGCTATAGTGGATATGGCGAAGACTCAAGCCAGTCAAGAAGAAGAAGAGAAAAATACAAAATAATTCAATCAAACACACCGACAAAATGAATAGGGAGCTCGTTGTTCTATTTATTAAAGATAAATGTATTTAAAGTATGGCACACAAGGTAATACATCGACACCCCCATCTAACAAGGTTGTAACTCATTTTTAGCGATTTTACAGGAGAGGCAAAAAATGAAAACATGAATTTTTCAAAATTTGTAGCGAAATGATTAAACCCTTTTACACTAATGTGATATGATATTTATAACATAATAAGGGATTACTGTGAGATGTATGCTTTGTAATTTTATTAGCTATTGTGAATCTTGAGTTTGATTGAGATACAACCTTGAGATTAAACATGAGTATTCGTAGAAAAAGGTTAAACTCGCTTAACAACCATTTTACACTCTCCGTGTTTATTATTTTTTCCGTTTAACTATTAAAAGGCTGTATGTTTTGAGCTATTTGCAATATAGCTAGGAGAAAATTGGGTTTTATGGTATATTTAAACAAAATATCAACTCACAGTTTACACAATTTTAATTGGAAATTATAAATTTTACAATAACAATAATATTCTATCACTATGAAAAAACCATGGTATAAAATATTTCAAATTTTTCGCATTTTTATGGCGTATCTGTAAATATTTAATTTTAAACCATTATACTTTATTACTTTACTCTTCTACTATTAATATCTACTACAAAATTAAGATATGTGTGTCCTTAACCCATTTATGCCCACAACTATTTTTGTCAAATATATCAATGATTTTCTCAAGAATGTAATAAAATACCCTAAAATGCATTGAAAAATGACTAAAAAAATTTTTCAAAAACTGATTTTTGAAAAACATGCTGGGTCGTTAACGACCCGTTTGGCACATAGGGGTAAAAAATAAAAATAATTACTTTTATGCAATAACATTTTATTTTACTTTATTTTTAAAACAATGAAGCAGGCATAGATTAATTATATTACTTAAGGCTTAAAATAGTTTGTGTGATAATCTTTGAAGAATTTATCGCGGAGTGGAATTTCACATTATCGCATGCTTTTGTAGTTTTATTTGAACATACACAAAATCTCCTTCTTTGGGCACCAGTAATAATTAGATGCTGTGTTAATGGATATAGAGCAGGAATTATTGCTATATTTTGAGGTCCAGTAGAACGGATAGAACGACTTTCCATAGTTAGACAATAATGTACGAACTTTATATCTTCTAAATTCTAACTTGTCATTTTTATATCCAAACCTGTCGTGCTAGTGTCCAAGCATTAGTTACACAAACATCCAGCACCCATATCCATATTGGAAAGTATCATTTTTTTTTCACGCATTTTTATACTGTAGTTCGAAATGTTGTTGTCCATCAAGTCGACTCCGCCCATTTTGTTGTATTGCGAAATTACAAATGGTTGATCTATTTGAATTTTTAGTTTTTATTTTGGTGAATATCCGCTTGCTTTTTGGATTGGCTCCGTTCCATGCTCATTGGATAACATGTCTATACAACAATTGCAGACTTAAACCGTATGTACCAATAAAAAGAGTCGATTTTTTTGGTCCAGAAGGCAACAAAACATGATTGTTGTGAAATTCTGACTTACGCCATTTATCCCAAACATCAGAGATTTATCATCCAATCTAGTCTCACTATTTTCAATCTATTTCCTCCAGACTTTCTGCAGTAGATAAGGTTTCTTACTAAAAAAACATTTTCTCATTATGATATGTCATGTGCCCAACGGGTCGTTAGCGACCCATCAAAATATAATATTATATTTATGACATATATCAAATTATTTTCATACTAGTAATATTATAATGTGTTAATACAACTTATGTTTATCTATATAAAATGAATTTGAATAATAAAATGATTTATTTAAATGTACTTACGCACGTTTGAATGAAGCCGTGCTGCGAACCTTATTCAAGTTCTATTTTGATTTACACTCTACGAACACTACGAGCGAAATAAACGGTTTTGCACTAAATAAATTGCTTACTTGCATACTCAGGAATGAATTTGTAAACCAACAGCGACTGGTAAATTCGACATATTTGCTTGGAACATATTTTTTTCAGTTGGGTCGTTAACGACCCGTTGGGCATAAATGGGTTAAATGGGTTAAAATTTTGAATTTGCTCTGATTTATTTCAGTTACGGATTTAGGCTTGCGTGATGCTTTGGCGTATCGTATCATGGTTATCCATTAGTGTGGAGCATATACGACTCAATGTTTTTCCCTTTTTCTATAACGGCATGCATTGAATCACCCTCGTATTGTGAATGTGCTATTTCTAAAAATACATGTCTGTGTAATGTTAATATTAAACTTTTTCACTGCATAGAAGTACGTAGCAAACACTATTCGATACTTCTTTTGTCCACCGCAATTATCAAAAAGGAAAAAACTCCGTAAATCCGTTTTTACTTTTATTTCGACAATTTGACTTATTGAGATGCACCATATGTTTGACTACGTTATAAATAATTAAACATACGTGCAACAAAGTTGTAACTCATTTAAAAACCTTGTTAATCGTCAAGTATAAAGAAAGTAAATATTTTACATAGGGAGTATCCAGTGTTACTGCCTTTTTCACGCTAAAATGGCACGCGTAAGTTAAAATACAACTTTTTTCAATTGAGTATTAGCCAAACTATTGAGAATTAAACTATGTCGTTTATATTGATGTGTGCGCAATTTTTTGCTGAATTCGCCTGTGTTGAAATCTGAAAAAAGGTGTAACTTGAGTTACAACGTTGTTCGATGGGGGTGTCGACATATTTTTTTGTCGTTAAGGCTATTCTTTGTAGAACAATTCAGTTTCCAAGAAGATTTGTCCATCAGTGATGGAAATGACATTGGTTGGAATGTAGGCTGATACATCACCAGCTTGGGTTTCAATTACGGGCAAGGCAGTCAATGAACCACCACCTATTTCAAGGCTATTCTTATGTTGTTCTAAGCAATTCGGTTGTTTTGTAGCCAAAAGTGGAAGGAGATCAGTTCTGTGTTTTGTGACAGAAAAATTCCCATGAATTTAAAGAGAACATTCTATAGTCTATAGAGCGTTAAGAGTAAGGTTATAATTATGCGAGGGTTCTGAAGAGAATTTTTATATAGCCTAGATATTTCTGAAGTCTGTTCTCTCTCCTCGTAATACTTCAAAATATCAAATTTCAAAGGGCACCTTTGTTTAGAAGTGCGATATTATTGTATGATTAAAGTATGGATAGTCTTAATTATTACTGTATGCCCATTCTTCGAAATACGTCGGTCCAGAGTCTTGGACCACCGAGTAGTAAAGGGTTTTGTCCCTTGAAAACGGCAGATCTTTCCAATACGTCCTGACGAAAAAATCTCCAGTTAAGCGCAGTAGAATCATGACTTAGCCGTGGCGATGTCGATCGACGCGCGCTACGCTGGTTTCCGGAATACCAATGAGCTTCGATGCTGAATGTCTACCCGCTAATTAACATATTTCAACAAAAGGGGTAAGTTGTTTCTTTGTACAATGATAATTACTAAACTACGCCAAATTGTTTCTTTTATATTCATTCTTTCATATTTACAATATTATATTGTATTATATGCTTGAATTGTTTATTTATAAAATGGTTTGTACCGAATAAGTGACGTAAATAGAAACATTTATTGTATGAAAATTATAATCCTTCATCCAGCTACTAATATCTACCGAAGTGAAACTTTTTAATGACTAATTACTATTAAATTTTGTGACTTAACACATAACCCACTTCGATGGCTCCTTTATTTTTGCAAAAAAATTTTAATAGCAAAGTTAAAAATTATGTTAATGAGTTACATAATCCGGTGTAGTACCCAGAGACAAATTCCATCCTAAAACTTGTAATAACTACTGACTCCAATTAATAAAAAAGTTCATTAAAACTTCAAAGCGTGGGTAGATTCGTTGTTGAAAATTTGTTTTCACTTCTCTGAAAACTCGTTCTCTTCCGTATGAATAGTAAATTTGGTGTTAACTATATCCTCATTGCTATTCATAACGTCAAGCGGTGCGACGTTTCGGCTTGTACAAAAGAGGCTAACTTTTATTTTTTGTATAAATACGGAGCTCACTACCACTTGCTGTTCGCTTCTTTCAACCAATGAGTGACTTTCAATGTCTGATTTAGTAGGAGAGGTCAAGCTAAATTTGTTTTGACATTCTCTCAATTTTAAACTATTTTCCATCGAGTTGTAAGGTTTTAAACGTCACATCTTTATTAATTTATATTTAATTATTTATTTTATTCCAATTTCTGTTAAATTTAGTAATGTCTTAAATTTCTTCTTTGTTTTACTATTTTTTCTTCAAAAAATAGTTGGAGAGTTGACAAGAACTGCCTTCAGCCGCATTAGAAAGATCTTATGTGGTATGGACCACCTGAAAAATAACATAAGAACATAAGTCTTGAGAGGCTGTACGTATCTAGTAAAACTGATAATTACCACTCCATGGCAACTAAAAACCAACAAAGCTCTTTAAGGAGTGGCTCGGCACTTAGGTATCATACTTATTTACTTATAAACAAATATGGAACACTGAAATAATTGGTACAGATGGTTACAGATTGTTAATAACAGTGCTGAAAGTGGCGTGGTTTGCTAGTTGACACAACTTGGATAAAAAAATGGACTGCAGTACATACTTAAATGTATCCATGTAACTTAACACATTGACGGACAAAACGTCTATAGACGTCTAATTTCCATTGATGTAATGTGACACAACGTCTATAGACGACATTTTTAAAATAACTAGTTTTGACAAAAAATTCGGTAGATTTTAGACGAGGCTGGAGGTATAACTTGAAGGAGGGTAAGACTCAATTTAAGCTGTAGTGTCATTAGAGAGAGGGATAAACATCTTTAATTTTCATCTATTCCATTCCACGATTACTTACGGCTCATTTAAAATTGTCTGACACACATTTCAATTTAGATTTCTGATATTAACATTCATGTCATTCCCTCTTTGTCTACATTCTTTCAAATCATAATTTTAGTTAATCTGGCATTTTATCATCTTTTAGATCATTTTCAGTAAATACATATCTACTATCTTTTCAGTAATTTAATTAAAATTATATTTTTTCAACATTACCATATCAGGCAACCATCACTACTTGTTTTTAACTTGCTTTTGCTAAACTTCTCTCTCTTTTAAAAAACTTTTACAGTAATATTATTTATTTACCCATTTCAGTCTGTTCACTCCAGTACCATCTATAGATTTAAAATTATTAGTTCATTAATTCAAATAATCAGCTAAATTTATAAATTTTCTCTTTTTTGTTACTCAACATTACTCTTTTCATCTTTTAAAACATTACCATTTATCGTATATTGTTTCCGTCTATAATTTGTTTACATTTAAGTATTTTTCATTTCTCTTTTTATTTCAAACTGAATTAAACTTTCGTCTTCTTTTTTAAACTGTCATCAATGACGTCATTGATTTTACTATGATTAACATTTTTATTAACATAACAATAATAGCAGTTCTTTCTGTAACAGAGAGTTGCCTTTTAGACTTTTACAATAGAATCTAATTTATTATAAGTAATTTAAATTCAACTTTAATAAAGTTATGAACATCCATTCAGCTTAACTGATAATTTAAATTCATAAACTACACTATTTTTAAATTCATAACCAAAAAATTGACTACCTGGCTTGTCATGTCACTTATGTCTGATAAATAGATTGTCATCTCCTATACTCTTGTTGGTCTGTGTCAATTGAACTAGCAAGAACCACACCTTCTTATCGAGCAGTGAATCATGTTGCCTTTTGAGCACTCTTAACAAATTTATCTTTTAACATCGATTTAGAGTCGCTACTAACATCAGGTTATCAACATGTAAATCATATTTCTCGGTGTCACCTATTTTATAAGATTGCTAGTTTCATCTACTAAGCAGAACGTGAGTATTATTCACATTTTTCTTTAACTAGTCATAATTTTAACCTTTTGCATTCATTCTAACGTGGAAATACTTCGTTCTAGGTACTGAAAATGATCTGATCTGGATCGAAAACATGTTGCGAATCCTTTTGGATGACATTTTAATAGTTTTTCAATAAACTTATTATATTATTGTATAAAAGAAGTTTTTCCTTATTCTGTATGAAAAAGATCTTTGAAACCATAAGGTTACGATGGTCATTAATGAGTTAATACAGCAAAAAATTGATGAAAAATATTATTTAGTAAATTAATACTAAAAAGATTCTTTATAATATGATAAGTAATTTTCTCTGCTCGTTAATAATATACAAAATAAATTGCTTTTTTTTTATTTTTATAGGATTTGTTATAGCAAACATCACATTATTCGCTACCGTATTATAAGTAACTGTAGTAAAAAGCTAATAAACATTAAAACCAACATTGTTTGATGCAAGTTGGTGATATGGGAGAAAATAGAAATATACTTAACATTTCGCGTTAATGGCCCCATAAAATTCGTAATTAAATAAAACTCAGTGCACTTTAAAATTCAACTGGGATAATGCAGTTGTAGCGTACCGTCTTATTTTTAAAGTTCAAACCAATAATTAAAGTATCATTTTCTTAATTATACGGGGGTAGTAAAATCGACTGTTTTCCCATAATTACATTTAGCTTATATAGGATGATAGGATGATATTATTTATAAAAAAAAAGAGGATACGTAAAAAGTTTCGTAAAGAGGTACCTACGTCAAAATGTTCGGAAAATAAAGAGCTTGCTAACCAAAAATCTTATCGAAAACAGAAAATCTCTAAGAAGCAAGAGAAAAGAAAATATTGCTATTGTAAAATTGGAATATAATATAGTTAGAATCATCCGGCTCAAGGGACCAAACAAACAATTCGAAGAATATAATAATTCGATTGCCCAATATCCGTACTTCTCAATCGACGATGTGGAGCAATTCTAAATCAACAATTTAATGATTTATCGACAACCATATAAAATACGTACACTTAACGTAATTTCAACATTGGTGTACGTACTGCTTAAGGTAAATATTCTAAACAGAATGCAACTTACAAGAGTCCAACCTCTAATTTATAGTGCTCACAAATCATATACAATTTATCGAAAAGGTTATTGCTTTTGCATAGTAACTAAACCTTTGTACTTTGATGCTTACACAAATATAATTTGAACTAAGAATGTACTTCCAACAGAATTTAGCAATTGATTCAATTTCAAAAATAGGAAGTTTAGACTAATGTGAGATTACAAATTAAGGGATTAATTTGTGATTGAACACTATCTAACCCACGATTAACCAGCATTTCATATGTGTATAACCTAATTTACTACCATTATTATTACGGAATGTAAAGACTGATAGTTGTCTGTAGTAGACCAACCCAATTGTCAACCTCGCCCGCACGTGGTGCATCCTGCTAGATAACTAAAGACGCTCTAGCGAGTAATTTGCAGTATAAGAAGTCTCCCATTTACTAGCCAACAGATTACGATAGAGGGGCTTGTAAGTTATATAAGGCACCTTTTTATGCTCAGATAGAGGTATTAGCTCAAAGCTAAAGGAAATATTTCGAAATAATCAACGTCATAAACATGCGAAAAGCCTCGGGATGATTACCACATTAAAGATCCGCAAGGATCTTCCTAATACAAATATAGTGAATGCTAAATACAAGAAAGTTAGTATTCATGAAAATCGGAGCTCTAGATCCAACAGCCTTGTCAAATAAAGAAAATAATATCTTTAATATGAAAATTGGTACGTGGATATCATCATCATCATCATCATCATCAGTGGCGTTACAGCTCTTTATGAGCCAAAGCCTTCTTCAGAACAATACTCCATTCGCCCCAGTCTCTGGCAACTCTTCTCCATGCTCTAATTCCAATAGATTTTAAATCAGTTTCTATGTTGTCTTGGTACCTAAGTCCCGGTCCTCTTCGATCAAAAACTTTTCTGACTATGGTACGTGGATATATCAACCTAAAAAATGATTGTTCTTCAGGAAATGAACAGATTAAAATAACCTATGTGTTTTTTTTTACTAGGTAGGAAATCTGTACATAGACGTCGGTGATTAACATTCCCAATGGTGCTGGGTTCCTAAACAAAAAAAACACTTTGTTCACGTCAACCAGCTGGGCCCTGATTCGGACCTGCCTGCCCTCCGTAACTCCGATGTAGGTATTAGTCCCGAGGTCGTGCTTTTGTCCGATTCTCAGACGCTAGCCATCACACATCACCTTCCGTCTTCCGCACTCATGCGACCACCACATCCACAAGATTTTCTCCTTCGCTTTCCTGCCTACGCATGCACACATACATACCCCACGATCGTCGTTGTTTCAGTCTTATCGCGGTCTTGCCTCCAAGCGGAAGGCAGAGCCGCGATAAGATGTCGCGTGTTCTCTTTGTTGTCGTCTTGCTCTTTATTCGTCTGCATCTGTTAACATTCACCTCATCCTACTTACCCTGTTGCTTTCTCATGCCTGCCAGCATTTTTACGTCTCTCACTCTCCAGTTCATACTCATATTCGTCTATGTTTTACCCACCCCTCCTTCTTCCTAGCCCTGGGTCCCAGCAGCGTACTGATATATCGTCGGGCCCTGGTTCCAGTTGGGATGCGGGCCCGCCTCCCAATAAAAATACTCATTGTTTATCAAAAGTTTTTAATAAACATTAAATATAAATCATAATATATCGTAAAATAAATCATATTATCGTGCTTTTTCCCTGGGGGTTAGTTTCACCCCTTCTCGGAGGTGAAAAACACACGTTCAAGTAGAGTTGCACAAGTTTGACTTGAATGTTTGAACTTGACTTGAGTTTGACTTAATTTCAAGTCAAACTCAAGTCAATCCTTCTGACAAATATTTCAATTCAAGTCAAACTGGTCAATCGTACAGGTTTGAAAATTCAAACTGTTTGTCAAACTAGTTTGAATGAGTTTGAAAAATGATGTATTTAGTAGATATACTGTTTTGTTGAGATAATAGACATGTTAGTTGCCAATTAAGATAAGAAAATTAATAATACAATGAGTGCCACATAAAAGTCAAAATTTTCAATATGTTTTAATTTAAAACTTTCAAATGTAGATATTTATTTTTTTCGAATTTTGAGAAAACTAATAAGTATTTTTGAAAAATTTAAACGCAGAATGAAAGATTGCGTTATTACCGAGGGCCGAAAGTCTCTTAGAATCAATAAAAAGTTTGTTTTGAATGAAATATTTGCAATTAATAACAACACTAAATTTTCCTTTTAATGTTCACCAATGTAACTTATTAAAATAAACATTATAGAAGTTTTCGGGGATGTTCATCCCTCAGAAATAATGTAATCTTTCATGCTGCGTTTAAATTTTTTTTTAATTCTTATTAGTTTTCTCAGGATTTGAAAAAAATTAATACATTTAAAACACATTGAACATTTTGATAAGCGACATGTTACGCCTATGCCCTTAAGGGTTACAATAAAATAAGACTATTTGGTTTTTTAATGGACAGCTCAAAATAAAATTATTTGGAATTTTTATGACTTTCTAAAAAGGCATTTATTTATCTTAAGGGCCAGTTCGAAAAAACATGTGGTACCAAGCTGCTAGTTCACTCGAAAATATGTACCACAATACAAAAGTTAGTATTGCTGTATATTCCTTGGTATTTCTTTAAAATTCAAAACTAACCATAGGGTTAATAGACCTGGATCCCGCGTATCAAAAAAAAGTTGATTAATAGCAAGCTGAAAATTTGTTAATAGTTTAACGGTGTCTAGTCGAACAGACTTTGATGTACGGGAACACTGGAACAGGGGAAGTTTAAATTGTGGAACAGTTTAACAATTTGGAACGCCAGATTACAAAAACGTCCCATGTATTTTGTCGGTCAGAACGTCCAATTGATTTGTTACCCTTTCATTAAACTCTCATGCAAAAATCAGACTGCTATTACTAACCAATATGATTCCTGTCATTTGACATGTTCTTCGTGTTCCACTCATTAAAAAACACCAGTCTGATTTTTGCATGAGAGTTTAATGAAATGGTAACAAATCAATTGGAAGTTCTGTCCGACAAAATACATGGAGCGTTTACGTAGTCTGACGTTCCAAATTTTTAACCATTTCCGCAATTAAAACTTCTTCTGTTCCAGTGTTCCCATACATCAAAGTTTGTCTGACTAGACACCGTTAAGCTATTAACGAATTTTCAGCTTGCTATTAATCAACTTTTTTTTTGGTACGCGGGATCCAGGTCTATATGGTTTTATAACTACAATTTAAATTTTTTTCGGATACAGGCTGCAAATGTTGGGTTTAAATTTAAAAAAAATTAATGTATAAATATGCATTAAGCTTTCTTAATAATTATCCTAACTGGCGCGTTTATTGGGTTTTATTTGTCTGTCTGCGGTTTAAATATCGTATCAGCCAATACATTTCTATGTTTATTGAAATTTGTCAAAAAAAAATTTTTGGACCTTGTGGGGAGGGGGTTGGAATTTTCCCTACCCCTCCCCCCACACCCCCGTTGATCCGCCAGTGAACAAATAAAGGCGGAGGCGGTCTCATTTAAAATTGAAAATAAACACGTTGCGTAATATTCAAACTTTTCAGACTGTTTGAAGATGTTTGAATTCAAGTCAAACCTAAAGATATCGAAATCAAGTCAAGTCAAACTTTTTTATACAAAAAGTTTGATTTACAAATCAAATCAAGTTTGTTGAGTAAAATCAAACTAGTTTGACTTAATGCATCTCTACGTTCAAGATAAGTCGAATTATTTGTGAGTGAATAATATATTTATTTTTCACAAAAAAAACACCTTTTGATACGTTTTTTAAAAAAATATTCTTAATAACAATCATCATTCTCTTCGACTTATCCCTAAGAGGGATCAGCTTCCCTAATTGCATTTCACCACACAATTCTATCTTGGGTCATATCAATATTAATCCCCTTTACCAACATGTCCTGCCTAATCGTCTCCCCTCACGTCTTCTTTGGTCTTCCTCTCCTACTCCTTCCAGGAATCTGCACTTCAGCAATTCTTTGTATTGGGTGAGTAACGTCTCGACGTTGAACATGACCAAACCATCTTAACCTATGCTCTCTCATTTTGGCATCAATTGATACCACACCTAGACTTCCCCTAATATACTCATTTTTAATTTTATCCTTTTTTTCACTCTACTCATCCATCTAAGCATTCTCATTTTCGCAACATGCATTCGTTGTTCCTCTTTCTTTTTCACTGCCCAACATTCAGTTCTGTACATCATAGCGGTCTTATGGCTGTTTTATAGAATTTTCCCTTCAGCTTCATTGGAATTTTTCTGTCACACAACACACCACTCGCTTCCTTCCACTTCATCCATTCAGCTCTAATTCTACTGCATGTATCTCCATCTATTTCTCCATTATTCTCCATTCTTAATATCAATATAGACTATAAAAAAGTGAAAAAAATGGTGTATATGCGAAGTCTGTAAATCCAGGAGAATCAGAGTTGTAGGTAATGAAAATGAAAAGTAGGTTGTTATTCGTCAAAAAAAATTGTATTTTTTTTTTTTTTTTAGTTTCTAGCATCAATATTACGTGTAACGATCAAAATAAAGTTGGTCCCTTTTTTTGGTAAAAAATCGTAAATATCACCCCCTAATCAGCATTCCAAATGAAATTAATCGTTACCGCTTCACAAATTACTTGACTTATTTATTGTTTACATGATCTGTAAGTTTTATCGGTTCAAAGTGCTCATTCTTGAAAAAAATTTAGTTTTAAATTAAAAATTTTGAAAAAACATTTTTTTTAAATACTTATTCTACAAGAATAATTTAAAAATTATTGGTGATACCAAAATTCGGTTAAACAAAATATTTTTAAAACTTTTTTGCCTCTTAGTACTTTTTTGATAATCCAGTGTTTATCGAGCTATTTTGAATATTTGTCGAATCCACCATATATTTGTACATGGTTAAGTACGATTATAGAGACCTGTTAATAATCTGAGAATGTATTTATAATTTACATTTTTAGGTATATTTTGAAAAAGAAGCCATATCTCGATAAAAGGTGATTTGTCAAAAAAAGACTAAGAGGCAAAAAAGTTTTAAAAACACTGTGTTTAACTAATGGTATCACAATAATAGTGTAATTGGAACGTACACAAACATTTGGGGGGTTTAAAGGAACAAAACCCCCATAAAATTTTTGTTAATATATTAAAAAAGAAGCCGCATCTCGATAAAGACTTGCTTATTGAAAAAATACTAAGAGGCAAAAAAGTTTTAATAACGTTGTGTTTAACTAATGATACCACAATAATGAATTAACTGGAACGTATACAAAAGTACGGGGGGGTTTAAGGGAGCAAAACCCCCATAAAATTTTTATAGGGTGGACAAACTTCACTATAATTTTGTTTTAAGATGTTACTGCCATAAGAATGACATATGTCAATTTTCAATAAAAAATCTCTAATAGTTTTCGATATATTGAAAAAAATCGATTTTCATTTTGTAACTTCAAAGGGCTGTAACTTTTTTTATGAGCACATTTGTACTAAGGTAAGTTAGGTTCAATCGAAATATTTTTGACCGTAGAATGTGTGGTATAATTTATGACCAATCTTTTCGGGACACCCTGTATAAGATATGGCTGTTCAAAATTTGCATACACTTGTGATTAGTGATTCGTTTAAGATCATTTTTGAACCAACGAATCTTGATATTTTTTTATTTAATAAAAAAATATCAAAAAAAAACCTTGGATAACGGTGGGGTTGATCTTTTATGAAACGACGAGATTTGCTTTAAAAGAAATTAGTGTCTATATTTATCCTTATTATCCTTACCACTACATACTGTCTACACCGAGAGAAAAAAATTCCTGACATAAAGAAACTTTATTAATATTTAAGAAAGATCGACTTGGCATATTACCTAAGAAATATATCTTTGTATGTAAGATATAATTTTCTAAAATATTTCAAATAAATTCTACTATAGCCAAAGAAATATATCTTAAACATGATTAAACTATCACTTTCTGGCAAACTTCAAACCCATTTATCAGAAAGAAATTACACTTGATGTTAATTAATTTTATTAGTCATAAAAATATATTTTCTACACATTAGAAAACTATTCTTTCTGAGCAATAATATTTCTTAGTAAGGAATATTATTATTTTACTATTAATAATTAATTTATTTAATGCTAAGAAATATATTTCGCAGAGATAAACGTATATTTAGAGTTAAGTTAATATTTCTTGAAAATAAAGTGATATTACATACGGCGAAATAAATCATTGTGTTAAGGTAAAATCATTATTTATTAATAAAACAAGATATAAAACGTTATTATTACATACAAATAGTTTGTCCACTCTTAAACCACTGGCTTCTACACAACAATAAAAGGATGGAGAGGCAAATCCAACTTCCTCAAATTTTCCTTCTTTTGTTAATAGCATATATTGTTTTCAAATTTTTTGATGAATAGTCATTCTTCGTTTTTATTTATAAGTACCTACACAAAAATTAGAATTTATTAAGCAGTTACATTTCTTAGTGTGTACTTGTGTAGTTCACAATGCCCCCATCAAATTAGAAACAAAAGAAGCAAAAAGCGCGTTAGAGCGGGCCCCTGCGTTGCCCGGACCCTGGTTCCACGGAACCCGCGGAACCATGCTCAGTACGCCACTGCTGGGTCCAATTCTGACTCCTCGAAGCTTCTCTCGGTTTCAATCCGCCGTATTCTGCTTCTACAGGGCCTACCTAAGACGTATAGTACATACATAAACTACTTTGTAGACGTACAACAGTACTTTGTTCTAAGCTACCTAGATTTTCTGCTATTACCCCAGGCTGTGGGTGAAAAAACGTGATATTATTCAGGAATTTTTGAAACCTATCAGGTGTTGTAAAGGACGATGCCAGGAATAACTTCTACTAAAATGTAACCAAAAATATTGTGCGCTTTTTTTTTTAATTGCGATTTTCATTTGTTAAATTTGCAATTTTTATTGATTTTTAATTTTGTAGCTTAGGATATTGATTTTAGAGAAAAACTTTTTAATAGAAAGTTGTAGTAAATTAAAAAACCTACAGTTTGAGCTATGGTAAGTTTAATATAGTTAATTGGTTATTGCAAAACAACCTGCGAAAGGTCCAAAATGGCCGTTTTTTACATTTGCATTATTTATTGTACAAATAATTTTGTTTATTTTTTAAAGCTTTAAAAATTAAAAATTGTAAATCCAGATTAACGAATTTGTTGCTTAGATATTATAAATTGTTTATCACAAGAGGTAAAATGTCGAAGGCTATAACTTTTTGAAAAAAAAATCGTAGAAAGTTGGTAAAACATCCAATCTCCTTCGAAAGAGTAATATTTTCATATTCTGATGTAAATAAATGCGTAAAACATTTTTATACCTCTAATTTTTGGATTTGAAAGTAAGGGGGCAAATTTCGTTAAACACATTTAGAGCTGAAGCGGCCCTGTACATCCTATGAGTTTTTAACTTACATATTATTGTTGCTGAAGACGAAACGAAGATTTATAAAAAATAAAAAATTTCTACGACCAACTGAAGCCGAGATAATTTTTGGGTTTGAAAATAATGGGGCAAATTTCGTTATAAACATTTAGAGCTGAAGCGGCCCTGTATATCCTATGAGTTTCTAACTTACAGATTATTAAAAATGAATAACCATTTTCAATTTCGTTGCAAAACGAAAATACAGCCGAACCATATTCCAGTCCAATCAGAGAGTAGAAGCCTCGGAGGTGTAACCAGAGAAGGTTCCCATTGTTTTCATTCTGGTGGGATATGTTATATGCCATTAGAGTGAAAACTTAGTCTTTTGTTAGCAGTTGCCGCTAGGGCATCTATGCCATTTCGTTCGTTGCAATTCGGGACTGCACGCTGGGGTTTGTTTTGGTTGGATCAGGGAGAGCAGCATATGTCCCTCCTGATGAGAGACTAATAAGTTTCGAAACCGGTAGAGGTGCTTGCAGCACTCTCTGATTGGACTGGAATATGGTTCGGCTGTATTTTCGTTTTGCAACGAAATTGAAAATGGTTATTCATTTTTGATTTACATTTACTCTGTGTGGAGTATGAAGGGAACCAGTCTCGTTGGAATTTTACCGCGCTGAGCAGATGTGACGTAAATTGTAAATTGTAGAATTCCCTCATCTTCCTTAGTCTCAGCATCCGTATGGCTTGCAAATTGTAGAAGCCTCGGAGGTGTAACCAGAGAAGGTTCCCATTGTTTTCATTCTGGTGGGATATGTTATATGCCATTAGAGTGAAAACTTAGTCTTTTACAGATTATTGTTGCTAAAGACAAAACGAAGATTAAAAAAAAATTAAAATTATCTACAACCAACTGAAGCCGAGATAATTGTTTTTTTTTTTCTTAAATCATAGTGCCTTTATTTATAATAATTAAGAAATTATTTTACAGTCATTGACTAAAGAAAGACTTATATTATCTTAAAATAAAAATTATTATAAAATATAATTACATCTAATTATTAAAAATTATTTTTTAAATCGGTGCTTTTGCAAGCGGCCGAATTTTGCAAATCGCCCGGCTCGCTTCAAATCCGCGCGCTCGGAAAATTTTTACGTAACTTGTATTAAATGACAGAAAACAATTTAATAATATTACCATTATAATCTACAGTCTATTTACCACTGAATTTGTTTTTCTTGATAAACTTTTATATGTGAAATCCAAAAAGAATAGTCACTACAAGAAGAAAAAGTTTTATATTGTATATTATAGTAAGAAGTAACATTATTATTATTATATTTATATAACAATGAAAAAATTAAAAATATAGTTATATATTTCATATATATGTATCATTTTTGTAATATTATTTCTTCAGAAATGAAATTTCACATATAAAAGTTTATCAAGAAAAACAAATACAGTGGTAAATAGATTGTATATTATAACGGTAATATCATTAAATTGTTTTCCGTCAAAATTTAATACAAGTTACGTAAAAATTTTCCGACCGCGCGGATTTGAAGCGATTTGCAAAATTCGGCCGCTCGCAGATTTTAAAAATAATTTTTAATAATTAAATGTAATTATATTTGATAATAATTTTTATTTTAAGATAATATAAGTCTTTCTTTAGTCAATGACTTTAAAATAATTCCTTAATTGCTATAAATAAAGGCACTACGACTTAAGAAAAAAAACAATTATCTCGGCTTCAGTTGGTTGTAGAAAATTTTTATTTTTTTATAAATCTTCGTTTTTCTTCAGCTACAATAATCTGTAAGTTAGAAACTCATAGGATGTACAGGGCCGCTTCAGCTCTAAATGTTTATAACGAAATTTGCCCCCTTATTTGCAATCCCAAAAATTATCTCGGCTTCAGTTGGTCGTAGAAATTTTTTATTTTTTTATAAATCTTTGTTTCATCTTTAGCAACAATAATCTGTAAGCTAAAAACTCATAGGATGTACAGGGCCGCTTCAGCTCTAAATGTTTATAACCAAATTTGCCCCCTTATTTTCAAACCCAAAAATTAGAGGTTTAAAAATGTTTTACGCATTTATTTACATCAGAATATATAAATATAAATCTCTCGAAGGATATTGGATGTTTCACTAACTTCCTACGATTTTTTTTCAAAAAGTTATAGCCTTCGACGTCTTGTGATAAACAATTTATAATATCTAAGCAACAAATTCATTAATCTGGCTTTACAATTTTTTTTATGTTTGAAATTGAAAGATCTTCCTTTTAAAGCTTTAAAAAATAATAAAAAATTATTTGTACAATAAATAATGCAATTGTAAAAAACGGCCATTTTGGAATTTTCGCAGGCTGTTTTGCAATAACCAATTAACGAAATTAAACTTACCATAGCTCAAATTGTAGGTTTTTTAATTTACTACAACTTTATATTAAAAAGTTTTTCACTAAAGTCAATATCCTAAGCTACAAAATTAAAAATCAATAAAAATTGCAAATTTAAGAAATGAAAATCGCAATTAAAAAAAAGCGCACAATATTTTTGGTTACATTTTAGTAGAAGTTATTCCTGGCATCGTCCTTTACAACACCTGATAGGTTTCAAAAATTCCTGAATTATATCCTGAAATCGAATTTTTCACCCACAGCCTGGGGTATATTCTAGATCCACATTACTGTGAGAGGATAAGGTCCAGGTCATCTGAGGAGTAATAACTAGACCAGGGGCTCCCAAACTGGGGGGCGCGCCCCCCCTGGGGGCGTGAGGACATATCAGGGGGGCGCGAGACAAGTTGAACATTAAATTAAATTTAGATATTTTTCTAAAATTCAAAATTAACCGCTTGTTAAACTGTGTCTAGTAACGCAGAGTAACTAGAAGATATCTCAAATACATACCTCTTTTTGACAAGACTGTGATTGATTTTGATAACATTGATAATATGACCGAAGGCATATAAAACCAGGTAGTTGATGCAGTAAAATAATCGCCATTTTTTGCTATTCAGCTAGACGAGAGTACTGACATAGCACAATGTTATCAGTTAATTGTTTATGTTCGGTATATTCAAAACGAAAGAATGAAAGACAAGCTACTCTTTTCTACAGAGTTGGAGACTGGAGTCCACGACAAAAGCTATTAATGTTATGAAAGCAGTGTGAGAGCTTTTTGACGAACATGAACTTTCTGGGCAAAAACTGATCAGTTTATGTACAGATGGCGCGCCTTCAATGCTTTGTTTTCGCTCAGGCTATTTGCAATTAGTAATAGAGAAAAATGCTGATGTGATTGGGACACATTGTTTTATACATCGACAAGCCTTGTCAGCAAAAACCCTTCCAAATCAACTTATGGCTGTCTTAGAGTTGTGTATTAAAATAGTAAAGTACATAAAAAAAAACAGTGCGTTGAATACTCGACTGTTTAAAACTCTTTGTGAAGATTTATAAAGTGAGCACAAAACACTGCTACTCTACTTTATACAGAAGTACGATGGCTCTCAAAAGGAAACATGTTGGCAAGATTATTTGACCTTTGAGATGAAGTAATCACCTTGGAACATCAAACGCAAATGGCTCATGAGCTAAACATGGCCTTCAAAAACATTGTACCCAAGTAATATTGGATTATTTGTCAGACATCTTTGACTCGTTGAACAGCCTTAACCGAAAACTGCAGGGTGGAGACTCAAATATAGTAGTTACTCATTGTGATGGAGGCTTATAGTAATTCAACTTTGGAGGCGTAAAATATCAGCAAACCCCTGAAATTATTCAAATGTCTCTAAAGTAGAGCCAATCTCAGAAGAAACACTCTTCAAGGACATTTAAGAAGGATCAAGTTCGAATATCCAAATATCAAACCATTTGGAGAGCCTAATTGAAGGGTTCCAGAAATACTTCCCAAACACTTGTGACAATTTTATTTAGAGAATGTCAACTGATCCATTCCATGTCAACATAAACTCCCTGCCTGAATCAGTTCAAGAAGATGCTTTGCAAATAAATCCAAATGATTTTTTGCATGATTCCTCTGTAAATACTTTGTTATAATGGACAAACCTTCATTTTGGTTAAAATATTTCAAAGTGTATCTTAGTGTATCACAGGAAGCTCTTCATTTATATTTGCCTTTTTCAAGTAATTATTTGTGCGATTTTCAAAACTTGTAGCAATTAAAACAAACTATGGGAATAAACTTGATGTTGCTAGTGACTTGTGCTGTGCACTTGCTAAAACTCAGCCACGAATAGGCTCACTAGTAAATAAAATGCAAGCACATCCATCTCACTAAACCAACCTAATCTATTTTTCTTTTATTAATAATTTTTGTATTTTATGGAAACTGATATCGTTGTATCTTATAGCAGAATAAATAAATGTTTTGTTTTCAAGCTAATACTTTTAATGTTTTGTTTTATAATGCAAATAAATGTTTTTGTTTTGTTCCTATTAAGGCGCATACAATTTATTGTAAAGGGGGGGGGGGCGCGAGAAGCTTTCATTTCAACAAAAAGGGGCATGGTACAAAAAAGTTTGGGAACCCCTGAACTAGACTAAATCTCACAGCCCCTTTACTATAACTTGGTTTATATTTTTATTATAAGTTTCTCAGTTTCGTTAGTCTTTTATTATTGAATTATAACAAGAGAATTTATACGTTGCTTGAAATTTTGACAAAAATATAGAGCTACATGTTCAGTTGCCCTCGTAGAGTACTATAATTAAAATAATGTTTCGTTTCTTTTACCTTAGTAGTAAAACGAATTTAGAGCGGGAAAAAGTAATATTTAATTTGGTTCGCATTGTGTAGGTAATTGAAGAATAATTTCGTAGTGGTGGCTTTGCCTAACCAGCCCTACAAACGACTTTATTAATGACACAAAACTCGGATGTTTGTTTTTTTAATAATAGTAGGGTTGGTCTGGCTAATGTGTAGTGTTAAATTTTTGTTAAAGTTCATAGTTTTTTGGACGTTATGTGTAAATGAGATTTGGTTAGAATACATTAATTATAAAAAAGAAGTAGTTATAGCCTATTAGTCCAGGGCGCATCTGTTTTGAGATGGACGTTGACAGGTGACTCAATTTTTTTTGCAGAAATTGCTTAAAAATAACTCAAGTAATAATACTTGAGTTATCCTCCCACTCAAAATGGTATGGAACATTGTTTAAATAATCAAAATGTCAAAATATGAAGGAAAAATTTGATTTTTTTATTGGTTTTTTGATTATAACTTTAAAATTATTCATTTCTGAGAAAAGTTGTACTGACATAAAAGTTGCATAATTAAATTTCCTACAATATAAAATTGGTTAATAATTTTAAAAAATAGTCACCCTTGTTGCAAAATAGCAATAATTGCGAAAAAAATCATACAAAAACAAGTATTCGCATTTTACATTTTTCAACCATTTATGCTATACTTACGACCTTCATATTTTACCCAAAAAAACTTTATGATATAATAAAATAACACTGTAAATTTCATTAAGATCGGTTTAACAGATTTTGCAAAAAAAATTTTGCAATCCAGCTTACGCAAAAAAAAATAATTTTTTTTAATGTTGCAGTACTGAAAATAAAGCAGATAGCAAGTTAAATTTTTTTTTGCTTATAGAAGTTTACTGTACCTTTCATTTGCAATTTGTAAAATTAAAATCTATTAATTACCACGGCGTCAGGAAATTTTTTAAATAAACATTAATTTTTGGTGCTACGCGCAGGACAGCGGTGTTCGATTCACACAAGTTGAATTCCACCAAAATTTCTTCCAATCTTTATCTAATATATTATTTTCTTCTCCATATTTTGTTGTATTTTAATATTTTAATTCCACAAAAATCAAACTAATTTTATTATTGTTTGTGAAATATTGTTTAAACAATTGCATATGTCTTGAATGGGTTGCATGTGAGAGTTCATTTTAAATGAAGTAAAAGTCAGACTTACTCTCAATCTTTATTATAACTTCCGACGACCGGTTTCGCTCTTTAAAATTTGTAGATTTGTAGATTTGTAGATATTAATTCCCTCAATATTTTATAAAAACACAAACTGACACCATAAAATTAATATCAATACAGTTAAAATAAATTAAATCAAATGTACTGCTCCAGACCTACCAAATTCCCTCATTGTTTGTTGTATCGTCCTTTGTCCTGTGTGTTTCTATTTGTTCAATTGTGAGGTGAATTTACTTAACTAGCTATTTATTTATTTATTGACGGAAATTTTATAACACAATGTAGGTATACCACGAAAATATAATTTACTACTATTTTCCTTTATCTGGTTCAATAGATTATTAATATCTATCCATAGCTTATATCACTTAAAACATAGTTGCCATTCACAACCAATTACTTCTTACTACATTTATATTCCTATTTACTTTCTATTCCAATTCTCCACCCTTTAATTTATAATGTTTTATTTACCTACATTGTTGTTTTAATTCATATTTTAATTCACATTCACATTTTTACTTTTATTGCTTTTTATTAAATGACGGCTAATATAGCATTTTAACTACAATTTGAAGCTTTCGATCTACCTACTCTTAGGCGAACAGTAATCCTACATGAGCAGTACTCGTCAAAGATTAAGTACGGACCTTAAATATTCAGTTTGCAACTGCACATCCAGTTCTTACATACACAATAAATACTCGCTACATTTGTGATCCAAACGTTGTCAACTTACATCTACTAATAAATAGAATTCTTTAATATATATATATAAATATAAATAAAATTAAAACAAAATCTTTAAAATCAACACACATTAAAATTGTATATATGTCATTCACTAATTTGATCTACACAAACATTATAACAGGCACAGATTTGTTGGTTGACTTACACCAACTATCTCATCACCCTCAAGAATTCCTAAATCCCATAAATTTGTTTACCTTTGCTGCATCCTCCGTCTATTCCACCATATCCCGTTAACATAACTTCAACAGAAACATCATGATAATGAATACTGAGTTGGTAGCACCTTGTATCCGAATCATTTTGTAACTTGTTACCTTTTGACCTGAAGATGCTCTACAAATTTTAAAGAGCGAAACCGGTCGTCGGAAATTATAATAAAGATTGAGAGTAAGTCTGACTTTTACTTCATTTAATTGCATATGTTTAAAAATAATAAACTTTTATTCTCTAAGTTAAAATATTTGAACAAAGAAAGTTTTTGCTAAACAAAGTGTTACTTCAAAAGATAAAGTATGTGTTTTTATTTTGCAATAAACAAATTTATTTATTTATATCGAAATGTAATAAAAATTAAAATGTATCAATCATTATCAAAGGTCATTGGAATGCCCAATCAGAACAAACTATCAGCTGTCCTGCGCGTAGCACCAATAATTAATGTTTACTTAAAAAAATTCCTGACGCCGTGGTAATTAATCGATTTTAGTTTTGGAAATTGAAAATGAAAGGCACGGCACCGTTCTATAAGCAAAAAAAATTTCAACTTGCTATCTGCTTTATTTTCAGTCCTGTAACATTTTGAAAAATGAATTTTTTTTGCGAAAGCTGGATTGCAAAATTTATTTTGCAAAATCTATTAAACCGATCTTAATGAAATTTACAGTATTATTTAACTGTATCATAAAGTTTTTCTGGGTGAAATATGAAGGTCCTAAGTGTAGCACAAGTGGTTGAAAAACGTAAAATGCCAATACTTGTTTTTGTATGGTTTTTTCGCAATTATTGCTATTTTGCAACAAGGGTGAATATTTTTTAAATTGTTAACCAATTCTATATTGTAGGATATTTAATTACGCAACTTTTATGTTAGTGCAACTTTTTTCTAAAATCAATACTTTAAAAGTTATAATCAAAATACGAAGAAAAAAATCGAATTTTTCCTTCATTTTTTGACATTTTGAATATTTAAACAATGTTCTGGACCTTTTTGAAAGGGAGGATAACTCAAATATTATTATTTGAGTTATTTTCAAGCAATTTCTGCAAAAAAATTTGAGTCACCTCCCAACGTCCAAATGTACTAATATTTTTACCGATGCGCCCTGGTCTATATAGCATTTAATTTCCATTGAAAATGCGTTTATTATGACATTTAGATTTCAACTTGGGAATCATGCTCTGTAACGACTTTTTTGGCAGATAGTTCAGGCTAGATTATAGAAAAGTATTTTAAAGACTGCTACAATTCATATGATTGCATTAAGCATGGATTGAAGTTGCAAGTTTGCAAAAATACACAAAATAATATTATTAATCTCAAAGAAGAAAATACTGATACTGCTATTAACTTTAATGAAATTGTTTTAAAATTACATGTTGAAAATTTGGGGAGTAATTGTCAACTAACTTCAAGGTGAAAATTTTGATGAAGTAATAAAAGATCCTTCTAATTCATAGCGCAAAAAATCACGAGATGAATAATCATTCGAAAATAAATACATATTATCATATAAATATAAACAATACATAAGTAAAGTTAATAGTAAAGTGGTAACAATTAATTTTAATTAGGATGCTAATTAGGGGATGATTTTCACCATTTTTTGTCAAAAATAAGGGACCAACTTTCTTTTGAGCGTAACTTGCTTAGATTTGATGATAGAAACTTTTATAAAAAATAAAAGTTAAGCTTTTTAAACACTAAAAAAATTTTAAAAAGTTTTGCCCAAAAAGTGCTTTATTTTTTGGTTATTTCACGTAGAAATATTCGATTCGGAATTTGGCGAATAAGAACCTACCTTTCATGAGGTCTTACAACTCTACCTCTACTAGGTCTACAACAGACTTCATACATATAGCATTTTTCCTATTTTATAATCAACATTTTTGTTAAGATTATATTTAAGATTTTCTCGATAAAATACTTACTATTACTTACTATTTCAGTTATTGGCAAAAAGCCGTCTGAACAGGTTTTTTTGTTAATAAATGAGCATTTTCACTCGCATATAACTCAAAAATATTGACCTAGATAAAAACTCTATGGAAAAAATGTTCTTAGAATTAGCAAGTTCGGAAATGGGGTGTATTTCACACCCCTATCCAAATAATAGCATCCTTGGGTTTAAGTCAAAAAGCGAAGAAGAGGGTAAGAGGAGTCTAAATCCAAATTTTCAAGCAAATCCGTCGTGACAAGGAAAATTACCCTCGAAAACGGTCACTTATTGGCCTAGTAATACAACAGACGTTTTTGTATCTGTGTCAACGTGTCAATATTTTATTTTATTTTCGATTTTTATCAGACAGCATCCCAATTCTGGTTATTGTAATTTTAGCATTTATTTTTTCTGTACCAGAGACCTGATGATGCTCTGTATATTATAGAAAGCGAAATCGGTCATCTGTGGTAAAATAGAGGTAAATCTGGGCAGGTATATTTATTTATTTCATTTTCCAATATTTGAAATGTACTCATACAGCAACATATTCAGCATTATAAAGAATTAAATCTACTACTTTTTAAAAAATGTCAAAATCGAAAATTTTCAAACAATACTAATTTATACAGGGTGTTTAATTGGGAAACGGAAATATCTGAATGGTAAATAGAGGTCACTGAGACGTTTCTAGATATACAACATTTATTGCCCCACCGATTTTATAACTGAGTTACAGGGTGTTTTATCGATTTTGCCAATTTTTTCTGGATCCATAACTTTAGAACCAACTTATATATTTTTTTGATATTTTTTATACATATGTCTCACTTAGAACTCAAACCACCCAACTGCTAATCACAAGAATAATCCAGGTTCAGATTAACAAGAAATATAAATTTATTGTGACCTTGAAACAAAACCCTGTACCTACATCGAAATTTTCAAAATCCGTTTGCATCTTTAAAGAGAGCACAAAATGGTTCACTTCAATTTTTCGCGCAGACAACTTAATGACATTAATTTTGAAATTAGATCAAAATTTTTGTTAGTTCTCAGAGTTCTTAAAAGTGCTGTACTAAATTTTCTGCGCAAAAAATTGTAGCAAACTATTAAACTTAATTTTTTTGTGCTGTTTTCAAATATGCAAACGGATTTTGAAAATTTAAATGTTCAGGGTGCTGTTTAAGGCCACAATGAATTTATATTTTTTGATAATCTGGACCTGAATTTTCTTGTGATTAGTAGTCGGATGGTTTCGGTTCTCATTGAGACATAATGTGTACCAAATATCAAAAAATACACAAGGTGTTTTTAGAGTTATGGACTAAAGCCCGGATTATAAGCATGACAGAGTGGTCAAAATAAGCACTTATATAAGCAAAAAATGACGCAAAAACCTGTAAGTAAACATGGATATGACATAAATGTGAATGAAGGACATTAACATTAAATCACATTTATTTTTAATTATCTTATTATTAACAATAAATAAAAAATTTCAAAATTTTTAAACTATAATATAATAAAAAAATCGAAAAATGATTAACATATAATATATTTTTATTTCATGACCATTAGCATAAAAACAATTAACACTATGTTTTTCAAAATTTTCTTGTAAAAATCTGTGTCTTCTATCTGTAGACATATTATTTATACGTAGAAAAAGTTATTTCAACCTTTGCAGATGTGATTGGTGCGCAGGTATTTAAATTTAGACAAATGTACCGATACTACCGAAAAGTATTTTACAACAATATAATACATTTGGGCTTTCTGCAGACACATATTAGTTTATTACATGGACAGATATAACGATAGGTTTTCCCGTTTATCTCCTAAGCCTAAGGGATTAAAATTTTTATGGTTTACTGAATTATTAGAGTTTTATAGCTCTGTATACTTATAGAAGTTTGCTTAAGACATAAAGTAATTCATGAAATTTAACTATAGTTTATCATAAGAAGCAAAATAAACAAAGATAAGCAACATATTCTTTTTCTCATGATCATCTTTCAGTGCGTCACAGTTTTTCGATTTCTCTCTAACGCATTAAATTGTATGTGACAGAAAAAAAGGCACGTCTGGGAATACTTCGGTAATTATTCTAGTTCGGTGATTATTCTAGTTGTCGATAGATGGCGCCATAATCAAAAAAGAATTATTTATTAAATAAAATAATAATATTATCAATATAATCTGTACAATTTATAAGACTATACAAATGAAAGAAAATACCATTTTATAAATGCAATAGACACAATTGATTTGGTTTTATTCCAAATTGAAAATAAAATTTGACAACTGTCAGATTTAACTAAAATGTCACGTTAGAATAAATGTCATAAATATGTATTATCACGGACTTACCTTTTTTTCTATAATTTGTGACGCACTGAAAAATGTTCATGAAAAGGAGAATATCTTTAAAATAAGCAATTTTACTAAAAATCCTAATAATAAGCAAAAAAGCAAAAAAAAAAGGAAAAAAAAAGCAAAATTCTTATAATCCGGACTTTAGATGGATCTAGAAAAAATGGGCAAAATCGATAAAACACCCTGTATCTCGGTTATAAAAACCGGTGGGGCAAAAGATGTAATATATCTAGAACCGCCTCAGTGACCTCTATTCACCATTCAAGTATTTCCGTTTCCCAATGAAACACCATGTATAACAGCTAAAAATTAATAAAACGGATATAGTCGAGAAAGCCACTGCGCATCCGCTAGGAAAAATATTCTAATTCGGATTTTTTGCACAATCTTACTCAAAAAGGACTCATTTTAACAAATTTGCATGTTGCCAGGACCATAAGCTGGTCAAAAATTTTTTAAACGTTTTTTTTTTTTTGTTTTTTTCCTAAAGTCATTTTTTTGCATGAAAAAAAGTTTTTTTAGGTTTTTTGGATCATTCCAAACAGAAAAGGTCTTTGGTGACTTTTCTCTAAAAATGACAGTTCTTGACATATAAGCGATTAAAAATTGAAAAATTGCGAAATCGGTCATTTTTAACCCTCAAAAACTATGTGAAAAACTGAAAATTTGAATGTTGCCAAGGTAGGTGCATATTCTTTAAATATCGATTGATGAAATCCCGAAGAGTTTTTTGCAATACAATATTCAAATCTCCTTTGTTTTTTAATTGCTCATCAAGCGTGCGCGACACTATTTTCCACCGACAGTATGATGGTGCAAATGAAAGGAATAAATTCGTTATTTCGTAAACCGGCGACTTTAAGGAAAAATACCGAAACACGTCGATTTTTATTTTTAAGTTGTGATACTGTGGCATATATGGTATACTAGTGACGTCATCCATCTGGACGTGATGACGTAATCGATGATTTTTTTAAATGAGAATAGGGTTTGTGGGCTAGCTCATTTGAAAGGTTCTTCAATTCTCTATTCACTAATATAAACTTTTATATAATTATTTAAACAGGGTGTCCAAAAAACTTTTATTAAATTAAATTATTTGACAAAAAAAGAAGTAGAAGGACACCCTGTATAAATAATTATGTAAATGTTTACATTACTGAATAGAGAATTGAAGAACCTTTCAAATGAGCTACCACACGACCCCTATTCTCATTTAAAAAAATCATCGATTACGTCATCACGCCAAAAAATTTTTATTAAATTAAATTATTTGACAAAAAAAGAAGTAGAAGGACACCCTGTATAAATAATTATGTAAATGTTTACATTACTGAATAGAGAATTGAAGAACCTTTCAAATGAGCTACCACACGACCCCTATTCTCATTTAAAATAATCATCGATTACGTCATCACGCCCAGACGGATTACGTCACTAGTATACCATATATGCCACAATATCATAACTTAAAAATAAAAAGCGACCTGTTTCGGGATTTTTCCTTAAAGTCGCAAGTTTACGAAATAAAGAATTTATTATTTCATTGTCAAAAAAACGTCAAATAAAAATCAGATATTTCAAAGTGCTCCCAAAAAGAAATTAATTTTCAATAAGTTTCTATATAACTAGAAACATTCAAGTAAGTGATAACGGTAGATTTGCTGTTAGATTATCAACCTGATAATTAAAATATATCAAAAACTAACACAAAAGTGAAGCATGCCCAATACATCCTTATGTGCAAATTGTGCTAAGATAACTTCCACCTCTGATAAAAAAACTCCAGTGTGATGGCTGTAAGAAACCAATACACATCTCTTGCACAGATCTGTCGGTTGATGATCGAGTAACGAGGCAAAAAGTACGTGGTATATGTATTCTTTGTAATACATGTAGTTCAAGCATTGGAAATATTGCTGAAATCAAAAGTCTTCTGTTGGAGTTTACAGCGAATATTAACAAGAAAATTGAAGACTTCGATACTAAATTATCTCAACTCAATAATAAATTAAATACACTTGATTCGATTGCAAAACCTGAATTTACTGACAGCATTGTCAATGAAGCCGCTGACCGCATGTCACGTTCAAAAAATTTTTTGATTAGGGGCGTTCCTGAAACTACAGGAGATGCACAGAGTAAGAAAGATCATGATAATAATAAAATTAATTTGGCCCTGAAAGTTATCGGATGTCTAGAAAGTCCTGTAACATTTTATAGAGTCGGTAAACCCAGTCAAAATGGACGTTATCCTCGCATGATAAAGGTGATAATGAGTTCTGAACACCATACTCGACAAATTCTTCGTAACAAAAATAAACTTTTAGAAAATAAGTCTACCGAAACTTATTCTTTTATTGATGACAAGACACCTATGCAGCAACTTCGATTAAAGGAACTTCGAACTGAACTTGAAACTCGTAAAAATAATGGAGAAAATGACCTTACGATCAAATATGTGAATGGCAGTCCAAAGATAGTGACATTTCGTTCATAATTCTCTTGCACCAAAATTTACTGATTGGCTTCTTATGTATACGAATCTAAACTCTCTTTTGTCCAAATTTAATGAGTTTATAAGTACTGTTCAACTTTTAAATCCTCATATTATTCTCCTGACAGAAACGTGGCTTAATTGTTCTATCCCCGATGCTATTGTAAACATTGATAATTTTACTATATTTCGCAGAGACAGAGGTATTCGTCGAGGGGGAGGAGTATGCATCTATTTAGCAAATGTTATTACTAATATTTTCGCAATCACTAATAAAACAATAGACTTGCCAGGTATAGAAATTATCCATTTACTTGTTACTAATAATTCTTTTACATTTAATATAGTTTGCATATATGCTCCGGATACCGTACTTACTGTGGACAATATGCTTATTGACAAACTTGAAGAATTATCATCCCTTGAAAATCTCATTGTCATTGGAGATTTCAACTTTCCTGAGATTAGCTGGCCCATCATTTCCAAAACTGACACTATCAATTCCCAAAATTTGTTTAAAAACTTTGTCATGAACTCAAACTTAATACAACTAATAACTGAACCTACAAGATTTAGAGTTAACAATCATCCTTCAATTTTAGACTTACTTTTTACAAATGATGATCAATTAGTTTCTACACTTGAAGTGTCCTCTCCTGTGGGTATTTCTGATCATTCGCTTATTACTGCTCACATTCAGTTTAATCTATCGCCGCTTTATAAAAATAATTTCGTAACGTATACCACTACTGACTTCTTTAATGTTAATTTTGTTTTGTCCAATATAGACTGGCAATCTATTTTTCTTAATCACCCAGATCCATCGTCAATGTGGGACTCTTTCCTTCATACTGTTATTACAACAATTTCTGATAATACAACTGAACGACAAATATACAAAAATCGATTAAAACCTTGGATTAATCTTACAGCTATCCGCTTAATTCGCCATAAGCGAAAGCTTTGGCGAACTTATAAGCTTACTGGTTCCATCAATGACTTTCTCACTCACCGTAATTTTTCCAACCAAGTCAAACAATCGTTGCTAAACCTAAGAATAGAATTTGAAGAATCTATTATTTCTAGTGGTAACAGTAAAAAAATTTATCAGTACATTCGCACATCTTTATCTTCTAAAGTCTCCATACCATTACTTCAAAAAGATGACGGGTCTTTATGTTCTTCAAATAATGAATCTTCCGAATGTTTATCGTTATTTTTTTCTCAGGTTTTTACAGATGAACCTAACAATACCATTCCTCAAATTATGTGTCCACGTCTCCTTACAACCCTTGACAATATCTCTTTCACACCGGATGTTATTAAACATCATTTTTTGAAACTACGCAATAATTCATCACCTGGATTAGACGGACTAACTTCCTATTTCCTTAAACAATGTGCAGAGTCTGTAGCCATTCCTATATCCCTTATAATGAATGCTTCTTTTAATCAGGGTTCTCTTCCCTCATCATGGAAATTAGCTTCGGTTACTCCTATATTCAAGAAAGGAAATAAACTTGATTGCAATAATTATCGTCCAATCAGCCTGGTTCCTATTGTCGGAAAGGTCATGGAATCCATTATTTCTGAAGCTATGTCTGAATTTCTCCTTCAAGAAAATGTCATACCTCACCAGCAGCATGGTTTTATTAAGGGTCGTTCAACGATTACAAACTTACTTCATTGTATAAATGACTGGTCATCATCTTTAAACAATCGACATCCTGTTGATGTAGTCTATTTAGACTTCTCCAAAGCTTTCGATCGTGTTCCCAAACGACGATTACTAGCTAAATTGGATCACTATGGTATCCGCGGAAAATTAAACATTTGGATTCAAAATTTTTTATCCAACAGGTACTTCCGAGTTCGTGTTGGGGAAGCTTATTCAGTAGATAAACCAGTCAAGAGTGGAGTTCCACAAGGATCAGTACTTGGACCACTACTATTTTGTATCTACACTAGTGATCTTCCTCTCGTTGTATCCAGTAAGGTTTCCATTTACGCGGATGATACTAAATTATATGTGAATCCAATTATTGACCAACATGTTCTTCAAACTGACCTTGACGCAATATTCAAATGGTCCTCAGAGTGGTTACTTCCACTGAACATTGAAAAATGCGTCATACTACATATTGGCAATAATAACCCATTACTACCGTACTTTATTAATGGACATCCCATAGAGTCAGTAACCTCCCACAAAGATCTTGGAGTAATAGTTAACAGTAACTTAAATTGGTCTGACCATATAGTGTCGGTGTGTAAACGCGCAAACTCGAAACTGTTTTTAATCCATAAATGTTTTACACGAATATCTTTAACCTCGATGAGTAAACTTTACTCTATATACGTCAGACCAATTCTTGAGTTTGCCGGACCAGTATGGAGTCCAGATCTCAGTCGCGATAAAGCCTTACTGGAAAATGTTCAACGTAAAGCCACAAGACTGGCATTTGGCCGCGTAAGACCCAATTATGAAGATAGACTCTCATTGGCTCATCTAACAACATTTGAACATCGACGTCTTCGAGGGGACCTAATCATGTCCTTCCGCATTTTAAAATATAATTTTGGAAACCTTAACACGATATTTACGCTAAATCAAGACGAACGATTAAGAGGCCATCGATACAAATTAAAGAGGGAACAAACGACAACAAGATCCAGGATGAACTTTTTACCAAACAGAATATTTAATATTTGGAATAACTTAGATCAAGACACCATATCGGCAACTAGTGTAAATATTTTTAAAAATCGACTTGATTCCTCTTTATTTTCTTTGCAGGACTAAGTTATTTTAGGACGGCATTATTTATTGTTTCAGAATTTTATTTGATGTTTTTAATTGTAATCTTTATAATTTTTATTAGTTTTACAACGCTATTTTTCTTTATTTTGATCATTATAGGAGATTTAAAGGACTGCATTGTTTTAGGCAGGCATTGTTTATTGTTTCAGTATTTTTTATTTGATGTTTTTTAATTGTAACTTCATTCTTAATTTGTACTAGTTGTATAAGATATTTTTCTTTGTTTTTGGGCATAATAGGAGCTCGCTCCTCTGCCCTTATTTGTTTTATAATAATAATAATAATAATAATAATAATAATAATAAATAATAACCTGTGGGAGTTTTAATAAATAAATAAATAAATAATAAATAATAATAATAAATAAATAAATAATAAATATAATAATAATAATAATAACCTGTGGGAGTTTTTTGTCAGTTCTTCTATCAGGCGCGGCCCCCTGCGAATGGGGGATGCTTTCTGGGTATTCGTGGCGCCAATACCCAGAGAGTAGCAGGAATACTTGCCGTGGAACAAAAACTGACACCTGGCAGTAGGTATAAAATGCACACCCATGAGAATGGAGAATAATAATTTGTGTTTAGGATCGCTGCCTGGGGATCGCCAGGGCACGTCTGGAGCCGGCGCTGGACGTGACAGCATGCGGGACGTCGGTGGCAGGGTGTTGAGGAGGCGGGCCCCTGTCATACAATCAGCTACAGCCCAACCACAACCACAACCACAAGCGAGCCAAATAACAACAAGAGCTCCACCTGCCGAAGGTGCTGCGCTGGATCATCAGCCGGCGCTCACTCAAGCGGGACGACCGAGGCAGCGCATGAAATGGACTGTGTCCATCAACGAAAGCATTTTGCGCTTCTATTATAAGGTGACAAACCTCGGTCAAGAAACGATCGGCTACAGACAACAGCTGTATGCCGAATTTTGCAGGGAGTACCCAGATATTCAAGTATCGGAGCAAAGAGTATCAGATCAATACCGGGTAATCATAAGAAATAATCTTATCCCAGAGACTAGACGCGATGCCATCAAAAGCGAAGTCGAACGGGAGATTAATAACCAAGAGCTAGTTTTAGATCAAGTCCCTAATGAAATCCTTGAGGAGCAGATTCCTGAGATTCCCATACCAGAAACTCAACCTGACAATACACAGCAGGAAAACAACGAGTTGCGCCATAGTCTAGAAAACGAAATGGCTCGTGCCGTACAAGAGTTTAATGGAACAAATCCACTTAGCAGACCACCGCTACCACGAATAAACTCTTGTAAGAAACTAGGTGCGCTGTTACAAATTGTGAACACTGAAGTCCTACCCAATTATGTCGTAGAAGCCCACACATTGGAATATCTGCATATGCTAATCTACTGTGCAGCAACAGCAATTGCCAATGTAATGGGCGTTAAGATCAGAACACGACGGGGTACTAATAACGGAAAGACTGGTAACAGAATTGCACCATGGGAAAAAAGACTTCTCGGAAAAATTGAATTACTGCGTAGGGATATTGGTCAAGTCACAGAATATATAAGAGGTGTAACAAGTAGAAAAGTCATTAAGAGAGCTGAAGAAATAATGCGGAGCACTTCAGGACACTCGAGATACAATCCAGAAAATAACACAGCCCAACAGTGTCTGGATACATTAAAACAAAAACTCTCCGTCTATTCAGGACGATTAAGAAGGTATAAAGTTAGTAACAACCGAAAATGTGACAATGCACTTTTTGAGAACTCTGAGAAGGCGTTTTACCGAAAACTCAATTCCACCGTAGAAAGTGTCGACAAGTCTTACCCAAGCCAAGAAGAAATTCATGAGTTTTGGGGAAATCAACTTTCCACGCCAGCTGCTTTTAACAACAATGCTGGCTGGATAGAAGATATGACGCACAACTGTCACCACTACGTCACTGCTAACTACGAACCATTCACGACTGAAGAAGTCTCAAATGTCATCAAAGAGCTTCATAACTGGAAATCTCCTGGACCAGACGGAGTTCAGAACTTCTGGCTTAAAAAGTTTTGGAGTATTCATGAGTGCTTATCAACATTAATTAATCATGTTATTTCTAATCCGCAGGAATTACCATCATTTCTAACTCAGGGAACTACTTATTTAATACCCAAGGATCAAAATAACACCCAAGATCCATCCAAGTACCGCCCAATTACTTGCCTTCCAACTTTGTATAAATTGGTCACATCCTGTGTAACCCGGCGTATCTACCAACACTGTGCTCTAAACGATATCATAGAGCCTCAACAGAAAGGATGCGCTAAGGGTTCCATGGGTTGCAAAGAACAGCTTATCATCGATTCAGTCATTTCTAACCAGGCATTCACTAAAAAAAGAAACCTTTTTACTGCTTTTATTGACTATAAAAAGGCCTTTGATTCAGTACCGCATGAATGGCTAATAGATATTTTGAAAATATACAAAGTCGATGATAACATAGTGACCTTTTTAAGGCATATAATGAGAGATTGGAAGACTAAAATTCACCTCCAAATACCTGGTGAAAAAAATATCGAAACCGAAAATATCGCAATCAACCGGGGCCTGTTTCAAGGAGACTCGTTGAGTCCACTGTGGTTCTGTTTAGCTTTGAACCCCCTTTCCCAGCTATTAAACTCCACTGACTCAGGTTTTAGCATTAAAAGCAATAATAATGTGGTAGCGAAGCTCAATCATCTGTTGTATATGGATGATTTGAAATTAATGGCTTCCACTCGAGAACACCTAGAAGAGATGCTAAAAACTGTAGAAACATTCTCTAATGATATTAGTATGCAGTTCGGTCTAGACAAGTGCCGTGTTTTGAATATAGTCAGAGGAAAGGTACAGCCCGGTGGATTCGATATGCAAAATGGCCAGAACATCGAGGCCATGGGCGACAAAGATATGTATAAATATCTTGGAGTAAAACAGGCGCGGAAAATTGACCATAAGCAAATGAAAACTGAGATAACTACTGAGTTTATAAGAAGGGTAAAACAGCTGCTTCGTTCACAGCTTAACAGTAAAAATTTGTTTAAGGCACTAAACACCTACGCTTGTTCCGCGCTTAGCTATTCATTTGGTATTGTTAAGTGGACAAAAACGGATATAGAAAATCTTCAGCGAAAAGTACGAACACACCTCACAAAGGCACAAAAACACCACCCTAAAAGTGCAGTAGAACGAACAACATTACCCCGGTATTTAGGAGGAAGAGGACTTATGGATATAGGTGAGCAATTAGATAAACAAATTGCTAATTTAAGAACTTATTTTCAGATGCAGGCTGAGACATCTACTCTACACCGCGTAATTTGCGCAGTAGATGACACAACACCGATCAAACTGAGGGAACCAGAAATGCGCATAAACCACCTTACTAAGGACGAAAAACTGCGCACCTGGATGGGTAAACCTCTGCACGGGCGACATCCCAATGAGGTCAGCCAAGACTATGTCGACAATACAGCGTCGAACTATTGGTTGACATCAGGAAAGATGTTCCCTGAGACGGAGGGTTCATTACTGGCCATTCAGGATCAGGTTATACCAACCAGAAATTACCTGAAATATATCGTCAAAGACCCTCAGGTTCAAAACGACAGATGCCGATATGGATGTCAAGCCCAAGAAACCATCCAACATATTACAGGGGGCTGCCAGGCATTTGCTGCAACTGAATACAAGGAACGGCATGACGCAGTGGGAAAAATCCTTCATCAAGAGATAGCTAACAAGCTGGGACTTCTCCAAACGGACCATCTCCCATATTATCAATACGTTCCTGAGAGTATGCTTGAGGATGGCAACTACAAGCTATACTGGGACCGCAGTGTGCTCACAGACCAAACAGTGGCACATAATAGACCAGATCTCGTACTAGTTAATAAATTAACAAGACAAACAACACTAATTGATGTGGCGATACCTAACAACAATAATCTACGTAGTAAATTTACTGAAAAGGTCGCCAAGTATAGAGATCTGGAAATTCAAATACGGAGACAATGGAGAATGCAAAGTACCCAGACGATACCTATTGTTATGTCTACTACTGGAGTCATTCCGAAGACCCTCCTCGAAAGCATAAAAAAGCTGGGTCTCAATGAACATATTTATAAGACCATGCAGAAAGCTGTACTACTTGCGACGGCCAGAAGTGTAAGAAAATTTTTGGGAGATACACCTGCATTCCAAGTCATCTAGGGCTCGATAACACGGAAAGAGTCCCACCAGAGCTCAATCCTTTTGATACCGTAGGTATCTGGGATGAGTCAATTTTCCCCTCAGCGGGAGTGTGAGCCGTATGGCTAAATCTGGATAATAATAATAATAAATAATAACCTGTGGGAGTTTTATGTCAGTTCTTCTATCAGGCGCGGCCCCCTGCGAATGGGGGATGCTTTCTGGGTATTCGTAGCGCCAATACCCAGAGAGTAGCAGGAATACTTGCCGTGGAACAAAAACTGACACCTGGCAGTAGGTATAAAATGCACACCCATGAGAATGGAGACTAATAGTTTATGTTTAGGGCCGCTGCCTGGGGATCGCCAGGGCACGTCTGGAGCCGACGCTGGACGTGACAGCATGCGGGACGTCGGTGGCAGGGTGTTGAGGAGGCGGGCCCCTGTCACACAAACAGCTACAGCCCAACAACAAGAACAACAACCACAAGTGAGCCAAACAACAGCAAGAGCTCCACTCGCTGAAGGTGCTGCGCCGGAACATCAGCCGGCGCTCACTCAAGCGGGACGACCGAGGCAGCGCATGAAATGGACTGTGTCCATTAACGAAAGCATTTTGCGCTTCTATTATAAGGTGACAAACCTCGGTCAAGAAACGATCGGCTACAGACAACAGCTGTATGCCGAATTTTGCAGGGAGTACCCAGATATTCAAGTATCGGAGCAAAGAGTATCAGATCAATACCGGGTAATCGTAAGAAACAACCTTATCCCAGAGACTAGACGCAATACGATCAAAAGCGAAGTCGAACGGGAGATTAATAACCAAGAGCTAGTTTTAGATCAAGTCCCTAATGAAATCCTTGATGAGCAGTTTCCTGAGATTCCCATACCAGAAACTCAACCTGACAATACACAGCAGGAAAACAACGAGTTGCGCGATAGTCTAGAGAACGAAATGGCTCGTGCCGTACAAGAGTTTAATGGAACAAATCCACTTAGCAGACCACCGCTACCACGAATAAACTCTTGTAAGAAACTAGGTGCCCTGTTACAAATTGTGAATACTGAAGTCCTACCCAATTATGTCGTAGAAGCCCACACATTGGAGTATCTGCATATGCTAATCTACTGTGCAGCTACAGCAATTGCCAATGTAATGGGCGTTAAGATCAGAACACGACGGGGTACTAATAACGGAAGGACTGGTAACAGAATTGCACCCTGGGAAAAAAGACTTCTCGGAAAAATTGAATTACTGCGTAGGGATATTGGTCAAGTCACAGAATATATAAGAGGTGTTACAAGTAGAAAAGTCATTAAAAGAGCTGAAGAAATAATGCGGAGCACTGCAAGACACTCGAGATACGATCCAGAAAATAACACAGCCCAACAGTGTCTGGATACATTAAAACAAAAACTCTCCGTCTATTCAGGACGATTAAGAAGGTATAAAGTTAGTAACAACCGAAAATGTGACAATGCACTTTTTGAGAACTCTGAGAAGGCGTTCTACCGAAAACTCAATTCCACCGTAGAAAGTGTCGACAGGTCTTACCCAAGCCAAGAAGAAATTCATGAGTTTTGGGGAAATCAACTTTCCACACCAGCTGCTTTTAACAACAATGCTGGCTGGATAGAAGATACGACACGCAACTGTCACCACTACGTCACTGCTAACTACGAACCATTCACGACTGAAGAAGTCTCAAATGTCATCAAAGAGCTTCATAACTGGAAATCTCCTGGACCAGACGGAGTTCAGAACTTCTGGCTTAAAAAGTTTTGGAGTATTCATGAGTGCTTATCAACATTAATTAATCATGTTATTTCTAATCCGCAGGAATTACCATCATTTCTAACTCAGGGAACTACTTATTTAATACCCAAGGATCAAAATAACACCCAAGATCCATCCAAGTACCGCCCAATTACTTGTCTTCCAACCTTGTATAAATTGGTCACAACCTGTGTAACCCGGCGTATCTACCAACACTGTGCTCTAAACAATATCATAGAGCCTCAACAGAAAGGATGCGCTAAGGGTTCCATGGGTTGCAAAGAACAGCTTATCATCGACTCAGTCATTTCTAACCAGGCATTCACTAAAAAAAGGAACCTTTTTACTGCATTTATTGACTATAAAAAGGCCTTTGATTCAGTACCGCATGAATGGCTAATAGATATATTAAAAATATACAAAGTAGATGATAACATAGTGACCTTTTTAAGGCATATAATGAGAGATTGGAAGACTAAAATTCACCTCCAAATACCTGGTGAAAACAATATCGAAACCGAAAATATCGCAATCAACCGGGGCCTATTTCAAGGAGACTCGTTGAGTCCATTGTGGTTCTGTTTAGCTTTGAACCCCCTTTCCCAGCTATTAAACTCCACTGACTCAGGTTTTAGCATTAAAAGCAATAATACTGTGGTAGCGAAGCTCAATCATCTGTTGTATATGGATGATTTGAAATTAATGGCTTCCACTCGAGAACACCTAGAAGAGATGCTAAAAACTGTAGAAACATTTTCTAATGATATTAGTATGCAGTTCGGTCTAGACAAGTGCCGTGTTTTGAATATAGTCAGAGGAAAGGTACAGCCCGGTGGATTCGATATGCAAAATGGCCAGAACATCGAGGCCATGGGCGACAACGATATGTACAAATATCTTGGAGTAAAGCAGGCGCGGAAAATTGACCATAAGCAAATGAAAACTGAGATAACTACTGAGTTTATAAGAAGGGTAAAACAGCTGTTTCGTTCACAGCTTAACAGTAAAAATTTGTTTAAGGCACTAAACACCTACGCTTGTTCCGCGCTTAGCTATTCATTTGGTATTGTTAAGTGGACAAAAACGGATATAGAAAATCTTCAGCGAAAAGTACGAACACACCTCACAAAGGCACAAAAACACCACCCTAAAAGTGCAGTAGAACGAACGACATTACCCCGGTATTTAGGAGGAAGAGGACTTATGGATATAGGTGAGCAATTAGATAAACAAATTGCTAATTTAAGAACTTATTTTCAGATGCAGGCTGAGACATCTACTCTACATCGCGCTATCTGCGCAGTAGATGACACAACACCGATCAAACTGAGGGAAGCAGAACTGCGCATAAACCACCTTACTAAGGACGAAAAAGTGCGCGCCTGGATGGGTAAACCTTTGCACGGGCGACATCCCAATGAGGTCAGCCAAGATTATGTCGACAATATAGCGTCGAACTACTGGTTGACATCAGGAAAGATGTTCCCTGAAACGGAGGGTTCATTACTGGCCATTCAGGATCAGGTTATACCAACCAGAAACTACCTGAAATATATCATCAAAGACCCTCAGGTTCAAAACGACAGATGCCGATACGGATGTCAAGCCCAAGAAACCATCCAACATCTTACAGGGGGCTGCCAGGCATTTGCTGCAACTGAATACAAGGAACGGCATGACGCAGTGGGAAAAATCCTTCATCAAGAGATAGCTATCAAGCTGGGACTTCTCCAAACGGACCATCTCCCGTATTATCAATACGTCCCTGAGAGTATGCTTGAGGATGGCAACTACAAGCTATACTGGGACCGCACTGTGCTCACAGATCAAACAGTGGCACATAATAGACCAGATCTCGTACTAGTTAATAAATTAACAAGACAAACAACACTAATTGATGTGGCGATACCTAACAACAATAATCTACGTAGTAAATTCACTGAAAAGATCGCCAAGTACAGAGATCTAGAAATTCAAATACGAAGGCAATGGAGAATGCAAAGTACCCAGACGATACCTATTGTTATATCTACTACTGGAGTCATTCCGAAGAACTTCCTCGAAAGCATAAAAAGGCTGGGTCTAAATGAACATCTTTACAAGACCATGCAGAAAGCTGTACTACTCGCAACGGCCAGATGTGTACGAAAATTTTTGGGAGATACACCTGCATACTAAGTCACCTAGGGCTCGATAACACGGAAAGAGTCCCACCAGAGCTCAATCCTTTTGATACCGTAGGTATCTGGGATGAGTCAATTTTCCCCTTAGAGGGAGTGTGAGCCGTATGGCTAAATCTGGATAATAATAATAATTTGCACCATACTGTCGGTGGAAAATAGTGTCGCGCACGCTTGAGTAGCAATTAAAAAACAAAGGAGTTTTGAATATTGTATTGCAAAAAACTCTCAGGGATTTCATCAATAGATATTTAAAGAATATCTATCTACCTTGGCAACATTCAAATTTTCAGTTTTTCACATAGTTTTTGAGGGTTAAAAATGGCCGATTTCGCAATTTTTCAATTTTTAATCGCTTATATGTCAAAAACTATCATTTTTAGAGAAAAGTCACCAAAGACCTTTTCTCTTTGGAATGATCCAAAAAACCTAAAAAAACCTTTTTCCATGCAAAAAAAATAATTTTAGAAAAAAACAAAAAAAAAACGTTTAAAAAATTTTTGACCACCTTTTGGTCCTGGCAACATGCAAATTTGTTAAAAGGAGTCCTTTTTTAGTAACATTGTGCAAAAAATCCGAATTAGAATATTTTTCCTAGCAGATGCGCAGTGGCTTTCTGGACTAATAATTATTAAAATTCAACAAAGTACTACACATTGCGCCATTTAAAAAATCCTGGAATCTGACTACAATTAGCTTACAATATAGTTAAATTAACAGATACGATATCGTAGGTATCTGGCATCTGGTTATAAATATACATTTAAATGCAAAATATATTTAATTCGACGAAAACCGCAAACAGACATTTGGGAAAAGCGTCACGAACTAGATTCCGATAACAAATAAAATATTGTCGGAACGTGGCTACTACCCTCATAACTCATACATATACAGGGATACTGGGAAATATGGATACTTAAGACCTTTCTAAATTGCCTATTCTGATTTTCGCATTTTCTCATGTTCCTCTACCCATCTATCATCACTCTTGCATTATTTTGGTGTTTTTTCCTGAAGTGCCCGAAGCCGTTGAAAGAAGGCGGTATCCGATGTTGGTGTTGGAACAGATAAGGGTTGCTTATAAAATATATAAAGATTGGAATTTGCGTATTTTTGTTGATTTACAATTTAAGATCCAGATGGTTTTAGATTTTCTATTTCTTTTATATGCAAGAAATGTTTGCCTGTTACACTCTATGCCATACATTATCAAATTTTAAATAAAATATTACGATTTGATTTATTTGTAAATTCGAAAATTCGATTTATGTCCATGTTTGTTTTATATATCGCACGTCTAATTCTATAGGGACGTATGTCAAAAACTTAACTTGTTGGGAAATCGCAAAAAACGCTTTTGCGTGTCAGCCATGCTTTCTTTAAAAATTATTTTTTTTGTTTATAAAATACCTATTCCTAAAATTTTTTTCTTGATTGTTAAGTATCAGAATTGTTCTATAAAATACGCTAAGAAAAAAATTAATTTCTTAATTCAAAGTAGTCTTTTTTTTCGATTAAAATCAAATAATGTATTATACGTCTCTATTGAATTAAAAATGTAATAAGAACATTGGCCACTATTTTGTATGTACCTCTATTGAAATAAAATTATATGAAGCAGGTGTGCCTCATTGCGATATCCGTCAGTATTGAATTAAAAGAAATGACCAAATAACTCATTATGAAGAAATGTGTCTCTCTAGAACCATAAATAAGTTTCGACTTTTATATTACAATGAGAAATGTCTTCATAGAATTAAAATTAAAATAAAATTTTCTATTTGCATTAAAATTTGGGTCTCTATTGAATTAAAAAGTACTCAAGTTATGTGAAATAGCATGTGGTGTTTTATCTTTTACAAGTTTATATTTTCAATAATCAAGTTAAATAAAAAACCAAGCTGAAAAATAAACATTTATTTAGAACTTAGTAACTAGAAAAAATTAAACAAGGAAATATTAATTTCGATACAAATGTTGTCTTAATTAATAATTTGTTTTTGTTTCGTGAATTAATCTTGCTGTTACCTATTCTATTTGCAGTATGTCATTATAGTAATGTGCATAAAAGTCCGGGATAAGATTTTTATTGAGAAGGTCTCTTAGATCAGTTTTTTGTGTTCCGATAGTGGAATTATTTGCAAGTACGCAGGCTGCAAATTTAGGGTTTCCAGAGGCTTCAGTTTTTTTGCTTTAAAGCTTCTCACAACAACTTCTTCATAATTTTCTGCGTTGTGAGATTCTTTGTAAAAAAACGATTATGGCTTGTTTCTTTCGGCCTTAATTACTTTAATGTTGTTCCATTTTACTACATTGCCACTTTTGTTTTTGCTGAAATTACTCCCCCACTCCTCTTGTAAATTTTTTAAATTATAGAAACTTTCACACGATAATTCATGTACCATGAATGGTTTTCCAGTTTTTCGCGAATTTTTTATCAATGTTACATACTGCTCCGATGTATAGATGGGGCCAGATTTCAAATTACGCTTTATTTGTTTTTCGATGAGACTATGACCGTTATCGCTTCGTTCTGTGTATGACCGGTGATCATAAATTTATGTGTAATTGATCTAATATTGTAGTTTAGGACGGCAAACATGTAGGCAGTAATGACAAATTTGTTCTTCTGTTGTCCGCAGCAGTTATCAGATAAGAATATTATGTCCAAAGGTTCCTGACTTTGATCACTGCATTTTTTCAAATATTGGAGCACACAGGATCCAATTTCATTCGCACCGCGTTTAGCTGTGACCTCAGTCCACAAAAAACAGTGGACATCGCCGTACGCCGACTTGCTCTGTTGTGGGTTTGACAACTCCGTCATTGTGAAATTGTACGAATTGTGCTTACATTTATAATAGAATGAAGACACATCACCATTGGGACATTGGAACACTGCTTGCAGGTCGTAAACTACTACTTTATTTTTTGGGGTTATGCCTAGTCTGTCCGTTTCTTTTTGCAATCTGCAAGCCAGTTTCTCTTCATGATGTTTGGCATATTTCTCCTCCATTTGTCAATTTTCTTAGTAATATCGGTGTCCTGAAACAAAACAAATAAAAATAAGTTTCAAAACGCTGCATAGGTGGGTAGACGTGATTACGAAGAAAAATACTCACACTTTCACCTGCGATACTCTCTCCTATTGGTACATTCGATAACTGATCTACATTGTCAATTTGCTCAGTCATATTGGTGTCCTGAAACAAAATATTAATAATAATAAATAAACTCTGGGGTCCTGACCTCCAGTAGTGGTAATTTTTCAAGAAACCTACTGTCGGGAGTTATAGACCCGCCATTACGGTGTGTTTCCCAGAATAAGTAAAAAGTAAGTTGACAGATACGAGTTTTATAAAACACACTTACATTTATACTAGCATACCGATCCAATGGTTTTGCTTCTGTAGTATCAGGCTTGTCAGGTGGCCGAATGCCAGTTCTGTTTTCTGTGGTATTAGTTGGCTGTGAACATAATTAATCGAAAATTAATATAATAAATAAAAATTAATTTCATGACTAACAAATTCTTACATATCAAAGTCACTACAAAAAAAACGGTCAAAAACTTACTTGTGTTGTTTTAAGTAGACCTAATATGCGACGACTTGTTCCATCTTTATTTAAGTTTATTCTTTTACGTTTCATTGTCGGATTCATTTTCCTGAAAAACAATACAGTACCTATATTTTTCTTTTGATTGCAAATATTTACATATCAGATTGGGATTTTTTAATTCTATGCAGACACAATATGGTTTACTTCGAAGCAATCTGAAGCTTTTTAATTCTATACAAATTCATATTAAAATGAGGCAGAAATGGCATATAAAAAGTGTTAGATATTTAATACAACACTATCGGAATTCCAAAAGCGACCTCTGAATGATATTATACCTTAATTCTATATTGCCATATTTTGATTTATGCACAGAAACAGAGTTTCGTTTTAATTCCATAATGCCACTTTACGCATTACATATTAAAAAATTAAAGAAATTTATTTCTATATACCTGTATTTCGAAATATGGCTCTCTAGTCTCAAATTCTGTCGTCGTACTGGCTCGCTCTTTTGTATCAACACAGCTACTTCTTTGCAATGCGACAGCTCGTACACCACCACTCACTTCGAAGGCAGACGCAACACTAATACGCTCCGTATAGAAATAAATTTTCGTTAAAGATCGTTTATTTCGATAGAGACGCATATACTCAAATCTATGCGTGGGAGTTAGATAGAAATTAGTTTTTTAGATTGAACGATAGGTGGCACTACATGGAACACAATGGCATCCGTAGTTTGATTTAGCCACATTTTGAGATACGCCCCTATAGAATTAAACGAACGATATACTGGGTGAGGCAGATAAAGGGCCTATTAGAAATATCTCGAGAACTAAAGGCAACAGACTCATGAAAATTGACATGAAGGGGTTTTGAAGAGTGATCTATTTAATCAAAATATTTTTATCTATTTGCTACTTCCGGTTATACCGGAAGTTGCTTATAACTTCGTTTTTTTAAATGGGACATCCTGTATATTTTTACATTTTTGGGTTCTTCTCGAAGTCTTATTTCTTAAAATATGAGGTTTCGTATTGTTATACAGGGTAGTTTAAAAGATAATTACGTTTTTTTTTATTAATTTCGTAGCAACTTTAACACACTGTAGAATTGGAGTAGTTTGACATCAAAAACTTTATTTATGTTCAAATGATTTTTAATATGGTCTACTATTGTCAGAAATCCTTAGTATAGCTAATTGTTGAATTTTAGTATACAGGGTTGGTCGAAACTCGGAATGAGTATTTTCTGAGTTTTCTTAAATGGAACACCCTGTATTTTAGTATTGTAATGAAATGATATTTATGTTACTTTTTTATTTCTTAAGCATTCCCTATACCTAACTGCTTTAATTTGTACTTAATTGTTAATTGCACCAACAATCTTAACTACGTAAGTATTTTGATAGCTCAACCATTATTGGGAATTTTAACGATCAGTCTAGATTAATATGTATTTATTTCCGAAAAATTATTTGTGACTGAATAGTTTCAAGACCAACCTAATAAAATTTCACGGAATTTTTGTTGCAAATAATGTTTGGCTTCAATCACCAATAACTTACAAATTAAAGCAGTTAGGCACAGGAAATGATTATAAAATAAAAAAGTACCATATAATATCATTTCATTACAATACTAAAATATAGGTTATTCCATTTAAGAAAACTCAGAAAATATTCATTCCGTGTTTTGAGCAGTCCTGTATACTAAAATTCAATATAAAGCTATACTAATAATGTTTAACAATAGTAGACTATATTAAAAATCATCTGAACGTAAATAGAGTTTTTGATGTCAAAGTACTATAATTCTACAGGGTGTGAAATTTGCTACGAAATTAATAAAAACACGTAATTATCTTTTCAACTACCCTGTATAATAATATAAAACCTCATATATTAAGAACGAAGACATCAAGGAAAATCCAAAAATGTAAAAATATACAGGGTGTCCCATTTAAAAAACGAAGTTATAAGCAACTTCCGGTATAACCGAAAGTAGAAAGTAGATGAAAACATTTTCATTAAATAGATCACTCTTCAAAACCCCTTCATTCCAATTTTCATGATTCTGTTGCCTTTAGTTCTCGAGATATTTCTAATAGGCCCTTTATCTGCCTCACCCTATATAGGGCAGTCAATGAGAGCAAGAACAGGTTATTACCTCCGAATTCTATCCTACTGCATGGATTTTAATGAAATTTTGGAAATAGCCTGAAAATATCTCCTTGTTCAATGTCTACCCTATGCCGATGTGTGCTTTTATCTTGGGGGCGGTTCCCACCCCTTCTCGTGGGTGAAACATTTTTTGGTTAAACAACTACGGAAGTTGCTAGAGAACCCAATTCTAAGCAAAAACTGCTCCATAATTTTTTTTTTCGAAAACTCAATACTTTTTGAGTTATTCGTGTTTGAAAATTGGTCATTTTCATTGAAATATAACAAACACCTTTTCAAAAGGTTTTTGGCGAATACCTTAAAAACAATGCATCTAACTAAAAAAAATATATAAAACATTTTTGTAGCTCATAAAAAAACAAAGAAATTCGTTCCTTCTTCAATCTTCTAGTTATAACAAAAAAAGAGATATGGTAGGTAAAATGAGTTTGTTTTTTGGTGCATGCTCAAAGCAGTGTATTCAACTTGAAATAACAGAGAAACGGTCGATTTTATGTATCTAATGCTGCCAATGCCTTTTATTGTGCTTGAAAAGTCCTTTCAAATAAGCAATATTAGATGTCGATTACATTCACACTAAGCGAGATATGCTGCAAAAAATTGATGACTAAAAATTTTAAGAAAAAAATTGAGAAGTATATTTATCCCCTCACCCACAAGAATTTAAATGCATCGTTTTCCTTCTACAATACATTTTACTACAGTGTCATTTTTATGTTCAAAAAGTTGAACGGGTTTAAAATGAATGGTTTTTGAAAAAAAAAATAAGATCAAATTATAGAGCGCATATTTAAATTTTCTTAAAAATCTTCTGTTTCTCCATGTAACTTGAAAATGATAAGAGATACTGTTATAAAAAATAAAATCAAAATGTTTATCTAGAAGAAACCTTCATTTTTGTATAGCATCTTTTTTTTTTTTGGCATCTCTTATCATTTTCGAGTTACATGGAGAAAAATAGATTTTTAAGAAAATTTAAAAATGCGCTCAATAATTTGATCTTATTTTTTTCAAAAACCATTCATTTTAAACCCACCCAACTTTTTGAACATAAAAAGAACACTATAGTAAAATGTATTGTAAAAGGAAAACGATGCATTTAAAATCTTGTGGATGAGGGTTTAAGGTTAAATACACTTCTCATTTTTTTCTTAAAATACGTTAGTCATCAAATTTTCTACAGTTTATCTCGTATAATTTGAATGTAATCGACATTTAATATTGCTTATTTTAAAGGTCTTTTCAAGCACAATAAAAGTTATTGGTAGCATTATACACCTAAAATCCACCGTTTCTCTGTTATTTCAAGTTAAATACACTGATTTGAGCATGCACCAAGAAAACAAGTTTTTTTCACTTACCATATCTCTTTTTGTGTTATAACTAGAAGATTCATAAAGGAAAGAATCTCTTTGTTATTTTATAAGCTTCAAACATGTTTTATATAGTTTTTTTAGGTAGAGGCATAGTTTTTAAGCTATTCGCATAAAACCGTTTGAAAAGGTGTTATGTTTCAATGAAAATGGCCAATTTTTAACCAGGAATAACTCAAAAAGTATTGAGTTTTCGAAAAAAATTATAGAACAATTTTTGCTTAGTATTAGGTTCTCTAGCAACTTCCGTAGATATTATTGTGTTTTCAATTTATCAATCAAAAGTAAAATGAAAATTAAATTAAATTTTTTTATCCCGATTAGGATCAACTAGGAGATACTGAACCCACGAGAGAAGATAAGTATAACTTAAGGTAATTTAGACATTATTTTTAATAGTATAAAAAGGCACCCTGAGATTTTTTATTCATTTTTTTTGTATGATTTGCGACAATTAAATAATTAATCAAATAAATAATAATTAATATAAAATTAATAAGAAGCAGATCATAACAATATATAAGCAAAAAATCTCCCACCCCCAGAAGAGGTGGGAACCGCCCCCAAGAGAAAAGCACACATCGGCATAGGGTAGACTTTGTTTCTTGAGCTATTCCCTACTTACTGTGAAAATATCACGAAAATCGATATAGTAGGAGAGAATTCGGAGCCACATACCCTCATTGACTGCCCTAATAGGTCATAAGATTCTTTTAATTACTCAAGTAATTACCAATTTGCACTGAAACCAGTTTGTTTTTATTTTATTTGATGATCGAAAAGGATGTACAGGTCGACAGAAATATCTGAAATCGGCAAGGTCAGACCGATCGAAAACTTTGGTTACGCGACGTTGTCAAATCAATCGGATTTAAGAGATTTTCGGTTTTTTGTTTGTTACCTGCTTTACAGTAAAATTGATAACAATTGTATAATGATTTTACATTTTTAGTATGACTGATGATGAGATTATTCCTGTTGTCAATTATTATTTCAGGTAAATAAAATCAAGTAATACTATTTTTTTATTAATGACTTTATTGCAGATTTAAATACAGAATATTGTTCAAAGGTATCCAGCAACAGCATCAGAGCTTCTTCAAATTTAACCATCTAGCCAAATAAAGTATTTTGTCAAGTAATGAAAGTCCAAATTTGAAAAATATTCGTCTTATCTCCAAATATGTTGGCCAGTCCCTTCAGTACTAACAATGGTATTTCATCAGATAATTCGGAAAATGGTCAGGACAGTTCAGGTTATCTTCAGCCAGATGTTTTAGGCCATGGTGGTCAATAGCTTCTCCGTTGCTGCTAAAGATTATCTGGCACGGTCATGAGCACCTGGTCTTTACCGGGTTAGGAGGTTCTGCAGATTTCCACTATTCAAGTTTTGAGACTACAGTCTCTAGCTGGTCAAAGGAAAACGCCAAGACTTCCAACAAAGGTGGCCAAACCTTGTCATCATCGACGCCACTTTCTAGTTTACAAGAGCATTCATTAATTTGCATAGATGTCGTCCAAACTACATAGTTGCAATAGCATATCTGAACCAACGAATGCCTTATTACCTAATTTACACTCGAATCCACAGTCAACCGCAATAGTATCAAAGCTTCTTTAATTTTAACCATCCAACCAACTTCAAGATCTGTAAATAAGCATTCTGAACCAAAATTAAATAATAATAATCCTACTTCAACTGAACTCTTTCGGGCTGTGGTGTCAAAAGTTCACTACATGCAAATAGCAATAATGATAGCAAAGTCAAATAGCAATGATGATTGCCAACCTTCGTCGCGGAGATGGAAGTAAAGAAGAAGATCCGACTTCGTATGGCAAAGGACAGAAAAATATGTGTCAGGTAATGAAATATCCCAATTTGAAAGAATCATCGTATTCATCTCCAAAAATATTTGCCAGTCCCTTCAGTATTACCAGAATACTGTGAAGGGTATATTTTCTTGGCACATAAAACTTTTTGAAAGCGTACAAATTGCATTTTCACTATCAGATCACGAACTTTCAAAATTTCTTTATTTTGTATTCTCGTGTGTACAATAATTTCTGTTCTATCTATCTAATCAGCCCTAAACATCCATCCTTGGATATAGGCCTCCTCTTCCTTCTTTCATGCCTGTCTATCTTGGGCAATTTGCATGCATTTTGACCCAGTGTGCTTCTTCAGGTCATCTGACCATCGCATTTGTGGCCTTTCCCTTTTTCGTTTGTGGTTCCACTTTTGTGTCCGGTGAACTTCCATTTAAGCTTTGCAACTTGGGTTGAGACATCTTTCACTTTTGTTTTGTTACGGATCCATTCGTTTCTTTTCCTGTCTGATAGTTTAATGTTCAGCATTTTTCTTTCCATGGATCTTTCTGTCTTTGCTATTTTTTCCATATTTTCTTTTGTAAACGACCATGTCTGAGAGCGATATATTCATATATTAGAACAGGGAGTATAAATTGATTGAAGACTCTTGTTTTTAGATATTGTGGGTATTTTCTGTTCTTTAGGATATAAGACAGTTTTCCGAATGATGCCCAGGCCAATCTTATTCTTCTCTTTGCTTCTTCTGTCTGATTTTCTTTATTTAATCTAGTGATTTGTCCTGGATATATATTATATATACTCTTTTACTTGTTCTATTCTTGTTTGTGCCACTGTAATTATTAGTTCTTCTTGTTGACTGGTCATGGTTTTTGTTTTACTGTAATTCATCTTCAGTCCTATTTTTGTCAATTCTCTATCTAGTTCTTTCATCATTCTTTGTAGTTCTTCACTTCTTTCTGTTATTAATACAATATCATTAGCATATCGTAAGCGATTCAGATATTGCCCGTTTATGTTTATACTCAAGCCATCCCAGTGTAGTTGTTTGAACACATCTTCTAACACTTGGTTGAATAGCTTGGGCCAGATGGTATCTCCTTGTCTTACTCCTGGGTTTATTTTAATAGGCTCCGTTTGTTTCATTTTTATGTATTTGTAATTAAGTCGGTATATCTGTAGTCTATTCTGCTGTTTTGTAGGGAATTCTTTACTGCCCAGTGTTCCACATTATCAAATGCTTTTTCAAAGTCCATCATTGCCATGTATTATAGCGGAATATGATATTCGTTAGGTTTTTCGATTAATATCTTCATCATTAAAAGGTGGTCACTTGTACTGAAGTTTCTTCTAAATCCGGCTTATTCTCTTGCCTGGTATCCATCTAATTTAGTTCTTAATTTGTTTGTTAATATCTTGGTTAATAGTTTGTACATCACATTTAGTAAAGTTATGGGTCTGTAATTCTTTAGATCAGCGGTTCTCAATATATAGTACATGTACCACTGGTGGTACATTTCATTATTTGAGGTGGTACACAAAATTCAAAACAGCCAAAAGATCAGCACCACTATTGGCACAATTATAGTTAATTAGATCACCTAGCTAGATGGGCATTTTAGTTAGGTGGTACCAAAAATAATAAAAAGTATTTGGTGGTACCTGACTCAAAAAGATTGAGAACCGCTGCTTTAGATCCTTTTTATCTCCTTTTTTAAACAGTAGCAGTGTCACTGCTTCGTTTCAAGTGTTGGGTATTTGTTTTGTCATTAAAATTGTATTCATAATTATGTACAAAACTTCTCTAGTTGTTTTCCCACCATTTTTCTGTTATAATTCAACTTCATTCAACTTCATTTTCTGTCACCTTCAATAATTTCTGTTATATAATGAAAATTGAAGTATCAGATTTATTCCCTATAGTAACTGATGAACTTTTACTTTTGACTATATTGACCTATATCACAACTCCATCTAAGCGTGAAATGATTTCTCGATATATTTCCTACATATCTGAAAAGAACCTTGACGAAATCCCTTACGTGAAGTTTAACCCCGATACGAGAACTTTTATATTTGTTTTTTATTATCAACGACCCGCTAATGGACCGTCCTAGTCGGTACTAAGTTGACAGGTTTAATTTTCTTTTGGACATATTTTCAATCTTACTTCTAATAGCTTGTCACGACAACCTTCGATTTTGCCGTCCTCCGCGAAGAAATGCGGAGACAGAAAGTGTAGCGAAAACTACAACTTCGAGAGAGCTACTTCCTGCTTCCGGAATGTAAGGGATTATCTTTTTCAACAAAAAAGTCAATAAGAGGGGTGGATTTGGCCAGTTTATATTTTGGACGAGTGGCATGTACCGGGTGTCCCAATAAGAATGGCTCTCGGCCATATCTCAGGAACAGGGGCGGCCCATCGGGGTAGGCAAGGTAGGCGCCGCCTACCCTCTTCAAATGTAGTACAATAATATAAATTATTAATATAAATTACTTATTTCAAAATTGTAATTTATAAATTTTGACACAGTATCTACAATAAAATAGCAAAAATTATCCAAATTATTTTTAAAAATATCCAAAAAATTTTCTCCGTAGTTATAATTATTGTACGCTCTTTGTAGTATCAGTAGTACTGTATAGATTCTATATTCTCCTTGGTCAGGCACTCGGGAACGTAGCCTGAAATAGAACGACGCCAACACCGAATTGACGTGCGATCTCTCTCTGTTTACGCGAGCAGGCCTGCTGCAGGTCTGCTGTTAGCGACCGTATTCTACGATTTTGAACGGGCGGATAGGCACAGAGTCTTATAGCCGGACCTACAAAATTTTATCAGTTGCTTCTCTTGTGTCTTGTGAAACTGTTTTAAAATAATTGTTTTTTGATTTTGGCTGTTATTAGTAGGTTAAGTATTGAATAAAACTAGGTAGGACCATTTAAATTTGTTTATGAAAACTGAATAATGTGTTATTAGATTATATAGATAATTAAAAATTTAAAGCGAGGTTAATTGTTAACTTATCAATTTATTCGAATAGTAAATTATTATTTGATACATAAATAAAATAAGTAATATTTGACGTTGTTGAAACGTAGGTGTGTTAGTTTTATTGGTGGAAAAACTTTAGTCATCGAATATGAATATTTTAAACGATGTAATATGCAGTTTGATCGAGACGCCTTTTTCAAGGCGCCAAAATCAAGAAAGATTAGTAATTATTTCAATGGGCCGGCCTTTGCAAAATTTAACAATTTTATCCACAGATAAGACAAAAGACAATCAACCATTTTCGAGATCGTTTAAAACAATATGGTATGAAAATCATAAATGGCTAAGCAGAAGTTATTTTAAAAATTCACTTTTCTGTTGGCCTTGTCTGTTGCTCTCAAATTTGAAACAAAATGTTTGGGTGAGTCAGGGATATTCAGATTTGAAAAATTTATCAGCTAGTGTAAAAAAACATGAATCTTCGAAAGAACATTTAAACAATTGCTTAGATTTAAAACGGTTAGAAAAAAATAAACAAACTACTGACAGTGCTTTCGCTATACATATTTCTCTATCTAATAAGATATATAATGAAGCAAGTTGAAAAAGATTGAAGAAGTTGAAGAAATTGATGTTACAATTCTTTTAGCAAAACAAGAACTTACATTTCGCGGTCGTGATGAGAGCCATAATTCTTCAAACATGGGTAATTTTAAAGAAATTTTTAATTTAGTAGTTAAACGCGATCAGAAAATCCAGGATCATGTTAAAAAATAGAAGGGGTGTTCACGGGTTTGTCAAAAACAATACAAAATGATTTAATAGATTGTCTTGCCGATTACGTAAAAATGAAATTTCAACAGAAATTAATGAAAGTCAATTTTTTTCTATACTAGCTGACGATACTACTGATATAACCGAAAAATCACAGTGTACTTTAACAATCCGTTTTGTTAACAAAGTTGGTCAGGTAACAGAAAGATTTTTAGGGTTTTTTGATGTTAGCGATAATAGATCTGCAGAGCTCTATATAGTTTAATTTCAAACGTGCTTGAGCCATATGATTACAAAAATAAATTAATTGCTCAATTTTACGATGGTGCAAGTGTAATGGCTGGCTCTTTAAACGGATTACAATCAAAAATTAAAGTAGATGCTCCAAAAGCAATTTTTACACATTGTTGCGCTCATAGATTACATTTAGTATTGCAAGACGGCTCAAAATGTATTACAAACTGTAGGATATTTTTTGTGGCCTACCCGAAGTATATGTGTAGCCTACCCGCATACTGAGGTCACGAGCCGCCACTGCTCAGGAACCGTTTATAGTACAGCTTTGAGAAAAAATATTTATAACAAAAGTTGCCTCGGGAAAAGCCTGGAAATTATTTTCATAATATTGTAGGTCTTCCGCTGGAGGGCGTAATTAAATATCAAAAATTAAAAAATCAAAATTTTACCAAAATTTACCTAATGAAAGGGCACTGGAAATCCAATCATCGTATTCTTCATAAAATTCTGCGCATATTTGATTTCACAAGTTTAAGTCTAGCTTTGCAAATAAGAGGTGGGGGTGAGTGGGAACCTTCTTATGAAAACATGGCTGTAAGTCCGGCTCTGCTGAATCGAATTTTGCATACTTCTTGTTGTTGATAGCTCTTTTTCGTCAATGTAAGTGTCTTATTTTCGAAATAGCCTAATAAGTAATTTGCAAGTAGGCGTTATTTAATTGTTTTCAGAAATCTAGTTTTCTTTGGAAAATATTAAATGCAAATATGCATTTTTAATCCTCTACTACAAAATTAGACCAAATTAGAAACATAATACCGAAAACTGCATGCAAATACCTTTTTTCTATCTCGAGATATCTTAAGAAATGTGTAAATTTTAAACATAACTACCCTAACAACACAAAACATTCCAGGAATGTACTATCAAAGTTCTATTAATGTTTGAATGTACTGGACATTCAAGGAATATTCGGTGAATATCTGATTAAGTTATTCGTGGAATGTTACCACAAGACATTCTATGAACATACTACCAATGTCCTATATTTTAAGAGAGGCCATTTAATTACTATTCAATTTGCATTCATTTTCAACAAGACATTCTATGAACATACTACCAATGTCCTATATTTTAAGAGAGGCCATTTACTATTCAATTTGCATTCATTTTCAAATTTGCTGCACGTGTATATGTATTTAGGCAATCCAAACCACGTGACTTCTGGTTCTGGTTGGCATGGCACAGGTTACAGAGGTTATGTTTGTAATATCATTTCATTTCATCATTTCACTGTTTATCGTCATATTTTGGATTCATTTGGATTTCGTTTGCTGTATTTTGTGAACTTTATAAACTTTACCACACTGCAAAGTGATTATTTAAGGAAATTATTATTGGAGACACCAGATGTTTGGAGAAAGGTAGGACAAACAATTTTTATTAATGTTCATTTTTCTCTGATATTTATCAATATTGATGAATTTTGCAAGCAATAACATTATTTCTTTTATTGTTTTAGATATTTATTGAAGCTGAGAATAATTGGGGATTTAGATCCATATACAATTCAGTCAGAATTGGATTTTACCATAAAGTGCATTCCATCAAATTACTATTATAGATATTATAGATGAAAGCATACAAAAGCCTTCAGGCACATAAATATTTTACAGCTGGATTTGTTTTTAAAGTTGGAGTAAAGTTGGAAGTCACAAGCAACAACTTCGTAAGTACCTACAAGAATATTGAGGAAATCCAGCTCCTGGATACTACTGGGCAAACTAGAAGATTGAAGAGGACAAAGCCTTTTGAACTAGTTTGAGTGATAGTGAAAAGCAGAGCATAATGCTTGTGTCCATGTGTATGTTAGAATAGTGCGGTTAGAAAAGCAGAGCATAGTGCTTGTATGCCTGTTAGATTAGATAAGAGACGCTATGGGTAAGCTAAATGTAAGCTATGGGTAAATTAAAATTGCTCATTGGTCAGAGTTATGACCAGATTGTAATTCTAATGAACAATTCAATACAATGAATCGTCATCGTAGTGATGATTATGGAAAAAAATATATGACAAGATTTTGTGCAATAAAAATGTTTATATTTATCAAGGATGTATTATTTGGTATGGCTACATATACAGTTGGAAAAATGAAAGAATACCCATGAATGAACATATAAAACACGCTGTATTTTCCTGTCACCGTGTCACAAAGAAAATTGTCCAGTGCAAGTAACAATAATCATTACATGTACTTGTGCTGACCAGTTTTTAGTGTGACACGGTGACAGGAAAATACAGCGTGTTTTATATGTTCGTTCATGGGTATTTTTTCATTTTTCCTACTGTACTTCTGGTATATCGTCGGTGATGTGACAATACCTCCTATCTGCTTTTTCATGAATTTTGTAGGAAATGAAAAACTTGTTTGGGCCACCTCGTGTTTTCATATATTTTTTGATTTGTTTTGTAGTAAATTCAACTATCTATTTACTACAAAACAAGTCAAAACTTACGTATGAAAACAGGAGGTGACCGTAAAAAATGTTTTTCGTCTCCTGCAAAACTCATGAAAAAACATATAGGAGGTATTGTCACATCACTGACGATATATTTCAGAGAATGTCTAAAAAATATACTTTGAATGTCCTAAGAACATTCATGGAATGTTTCAACAAGACATTCAGTCTAAACAATATACTGTGAATGTTCAAAGAACATTCGTAGACATTCATGGAATGTTCCAACAAGACATTCAAGGAATGTTTAAAATGCTGACACAGCACTTTCCTGGGACTTTCCAGGGACATTCGTGTGCTTTTGGGGACATTCCAGGAATGTTTTCAATATCCTGTGTGTACCTTCTAGGAACATTCCTGGAATGTTTTGTGTTATTAGAGTATTACTGACACCGGTAAACGAGGTTAAGGAAAAATAGTGCGCTATGGAAAAAACAAATAAACATTTTCCAGATGTAAACGTATATATTGATTAAAACAACAATAAGACAAACAACACTATAAAATATAAAAAAAGAAATAAAAGCCACTACCTACTTAGCCTTAGCGACCGCCTAAATGTTCAAATTGTTGCCCATCATTTTCGATGTAAGTATTTACTCTTTCAAGAGTAGATTGAATAGCAACAGATTTAACTGTTTTAGACTTTTATTTATGGGGACGAATTAAAGACCTTGTTTTTGCCGCTAGGCCCACTACTCGAGAATACATGATCTAGAATCTAGAGAATATAAAACGCCATTCAAAGCATTGCGAAATCAGAAATTGAGACTGCTGTTCAATCTACTCTTGAAAGAGTAAATGCTTGCATCGAAAATGATGGGCAACAATTTGAGCATTTAGGTCGTCACTAATTAAGTAGTTGCTTTTATTTCTTTGTTATATTTTATAGTGTTGTTTTTCTTATTGTTGTTTTAATTAATTATATACGTTTACATCTGGAAAATCTTTATTTGTTTTTTCCATGGCACACTACTTTTCCTTAACTTCGTTTACCGGTGAAATTAACAGTTGTTTAAAATCTACACCTTTCTTAAAATTTCTCGAGATAAAAAAAAAGTATCGACATGCAGTTTTCGGTATTATGTTGCTAATTTGGTCTAATTTTGTAATACAGGATTTAAAATGCATACTTGTATTTAATATTCTCCAAAGAAAACTAGATTTCCGAAAATAATTAAATAACGCCTACTAGTTAGCATATTACTTATTAGGCTATTTCGAAAATAACACTTTTACATTGACAAAAAAGAGCTGTTTTCAACAAGACCAAGTACGCAAAATTCGATTTAGCAGAACCGGACTTACAGCCATTTTTTATAAGAAGGTTCCCACTCACACCCACCTCTTATTTGCAAAGGTAGACTTAAACTTTTGAAATCAAATATGCGCAGAATTATATTTCGAATACGATGATTGGATTTCCACTGCCCTTTCGTTAAGTAAATTTTGTAAAATTTTGATTTTTTAATTTTTGATATTCAATTACGCCCTCTAGCGGTGGACCTACAATTATGAAAATAATTTCCAGGCTTTTCCCGAGGCAACTTTTGTTATAAATATTTTTTTCTCAAAGCTGTACTATAAACGGTTCCTGAGATATGGCCGAGAGCCATTCTTATTGGGATACCCGGTACATAAATATGAAACTATTGATATAATAATTTCAGTTGTGTGGACTGTATGCTTTTAGATTACTGGTTCAATTGGAATTTAGAGAGCGATTATGATAATACAGACAATATTTTAAGTATATAAAAAGTCTTACCAAATCACTGTTTCACCATTCGCAATGCTATCACATCACATATACCGGAATCACACGAGGTTTAAATGTTTCGTGCACGAGTTTTAATTGGTTTTAATCGATTAACAGTTTATTTATATCGGATTATTGTCTTACACATTGCAGAGAGAGGAAAAGCGGTTGTTCAGCGATAATGTAATCCAGAGTAGGGTTCAAGACATGTGTTACCCAGAGATTGAACCCAGAGAAAAAAGTTCGCGTACTTTGCCTTCAAGCAAAGAAAGCAGTGAAGAGAAGTGTCGCCAGCGGTGGTCGACACAAGATACATGAATATGCTTATATCGCAATGTTTATGCATAATGCCTATAGTTGGGTAGGAAGTGGGGTGAAGTCAGTAAGGAATTATTAGTAAAGGTTGGATTTAGGAATAGTTGAAGGATAAAAATTGTTGAAAGGATACAGCGAAAAATCTAAGATTATTTTTTGCTTGTGAAAAATTGAACACCTTGGTTTTAACTAAGTACCCATTATATCTTATATTATGCAATTCAAAAAACACTTTTTGGTACTGCAAAAAGTTGCATCTTTATAATTTATGCAACGAGGTACCACAAATTAAAGAAAAATTTATTCTCGTAGATTAGATCCGGAGATATTGCGACTTTATGAATTTGAAGTTATGAATTTAGTTTTTGAAATCGTAAAATAGAATGGGTATTGAGTATAATGCTTCACGTATAAACCATTTTCCTGTAGAAATTCTTCTCTTTTTCTTCAGCCTTTCCAACTTTGGAACATAAATTCCGATATAGGTCTCCCCCAATTCAATCCAGTGTTATCTCTTTTGCGCCACTTGTTTCCAGTTGGTTCCTCCAATCTTCTTAATGTCATTATAAGTAGTTGGTAGGAACTCCTTTAGACAGTCCTACCAAGGAAAGTAAATAAATCGCCGCCCTCCTCAGATTCCAGGAGTTTTACTGACCCGGAAAACTAGTACCTGCTTAGGGTCCCTTGTCCAGGGTCACAGATGAAGACGGTACGGTGTGTACGGCGGAAGTGGCGACCCCCGATTTTAGGGTTCGTGTAAAATTAAATGTAGCGCCTGATCCAGACATAACACAGGTCAGCAACTGTGTCATTAGTGACCCGTGGCCCGTGGCTGAGAAATACCTGTAAGAATTACCTTTTATTATAACGGAGAGATGTTTAGCGGTTATGTATTTCTGACTTAACGGGTAACTTACTTTGGCCCCGATGGTATAGGCAAATACCCATGATTTTGTGGTGGTGTTTTGATCCTCAGGATGATATTAAATTCTTGGTTATTTTGTGTATTAAAAAAATCCATTTAAAAAATAGTTGCTTAAGCCCGTATAACATTTATTTATCCCATAATATTTAAATTCTTTGGTATTTTTTGTTTGCGCCAATTTGTTCCAATTTGGTTGTACCTTGTCATATAAGTATAGTATTTTTTAATCAAAAAATAATTATTTAACAATGCAATATGCCTAAGAGAATCTTGTTTTTCTAAAAAATGCTTGGCTCCCTCAAGAAAATTGATTTACCGCCAAAAGCAGTGTTAGGACTATTTGGCTCAAAATATTTTATTACCTAGCAGAGTATTTATTTCTTTTCTGCTTCACGCACATATAAACGGCAATAAAAGAAAAAGTTAAATGGACTTTATTGGAGTTTCGCCATTAGGTTTTCATTACTTACTGACCTTGAGGAGAGACCCTTAGATACTAAATTATCTTTATCGTATCTTCTTACAGTAGAACCAGATATATTTTCGTGTTTATGAATCTTTCAACGAATATATTGTGTTAACTGTTTATTTTATTGGAGATAAGGGAAAAGTAAGTGATTAAGGGATAATTACTTTGTACTGTAATGTTTAAACATAAAAAATATATGAGAAAAACATTATTTACTAATATTTTGTTTTTGCTTATCCTAATTTTGATGTGAAAAGCTTACTTCTACACCAGATAATGTCAATGACAATGTCGCAAAACTATTTATTTCGTACATAATGCATATTTACTCATTGCACCAACGTATTCAACTGAGGTTCCCTCTCCTTGATTTGCTACCTGAGTGTCCTTCGTGGTTTGAGATATTTCTGTACAATTGTAACTTAGGCGCCCTCTGGAAAATTGACTTTTTATGGGAACTAATTTTTTAAGGATAAAATAATACTTAAAAGAATCATATCCGTATAAAATAAAGGAGCTAAGAAGAATCCATTAGGAAAAAGATTTTTCTGTAGCTGACTGTATACCGTATATCACAAAAAAATTTAAGTAAAATCCTTTATAAAAGGTATATTTATTAAAATTCCCTGTAATTCCCTGTGTAAATTGAACCACAATCCAAAGCCTCAATTGTAGTAGTATAAATAGATTAGAAAGGCTAAAAAATTCAATTTTGAAAAAAAATTTTCTTAGAAAAAAAAATGTAAGTAAAATCCTTTATAAAACTATATTTATTAAAATTCCCTAAAAAGGGCTACATCAGAAAAGCAGAACTAGTTTTCGATCTGATTACAGATCATCATCAGTGCTGAATAGGATGCTGACATGCTAAGCCAACAAAATTGAAAATATTTGGGTAAAACCCTTTAAAATTAAACAGGCATGGAAACGTTGACTAGCATTATTATAATTAACATGGATGTATTAAATATCACATGATTAGGCCCCTGGTACCATTTGCCCCTCATTCGAGTTGAATTCGTTCAAAGGTTCTGCTACCTCACATTTTGAACGGTCGTTGGCAACTTTCGATGGTCGTCGGCAACGGTCGACGGCAACGGTGTTGACAACAATTATGTCTAAATCCTGACCCATTACTTTGTGCCGTGTAATTTGGGTTGCCTATATGAACTTGAATCGGCGAAATGGGCAAATAAATAATAAAATTTTGCTGTATTAACCCCTTTAAAAATTCACATTGTAAGACAAGAATAAATCAAATATGTAGTACCTTTTTGTAGATGTATTTAAAAATGAAACTGAAAAGTTATTACTATAAAGAGTGATATGTACCTATACTGTGGCTATATGCTTGACTAAAATAAAACAACGATTAGATATATAGTCCTGTCGCCAGGGGGGGTACAACGGCCTCGTTAATTCAGATGGACTTACCCAAATTTTTTTTATGTATTTTGACCCGTAGAACACGAATTTTTTGGGTAACAGTTGATCCGGATGTCGATAAGATTGTTATAGACCAAGAACTTGAGGAATCAAATAACAGCGATTTTTGGCAAAACAAAACAATATTTTGTATTTTTTGGGTCATTTTAAGCAAAAAATATTTCTACAAGTTTTTTAGTAGGATGCACAGTTTTCGAGATAAACGCGGTTGAACTTTCAAAAAATCGAAAAACTGCAATTTTTAAACCCGAATAACTTTTGATTAAAAAATAAAATAGCAATTCTGCTTAGCGCCTTTGAAAGTTCAAGTCAAATTATGTCGGTTTTGATTATTTGCATTGCTAAAAATTTATTGTGTTATTGCTAAACAAAGCTACAAACAACTAGTGCGTGAGTGATGTTTCTATGATTTCTCATTTAAAATCGAACGAGTAGGTAGAATAGGTACTAGTGCAATCAAGACTATTTCTACGTTACATGCGTTAAAACGCATGTAAAAGCACGGGAAACCCTACGTGTTTATAGCTTTGTTAAACAATAAAAAAATAAATTTTTACCAATGCAAATAATCAAAACCGATATAATTTGACTTAAACTTTCAAATGCGGTAAGCAGACTTGCTATTTTATTTTTTAATCAAAAGTTATTCGGGTTCAAAAATTGCAATTTTTCGATTTTTTTAAAGTTCAACCGCGTTTATCTCGAAAACTGTGCATCCTACGAAAAAACTTGTAGAAATATTTTTTACTTAAAATGGCCCAAAAAATACAAAATATTGTTTTGTTTTGCCAAAAATCGCTGTTATTTGATTCCTCAAGTTCTTGGTCTATAACAATCTTATCGACATCCGGATCAACTGTTACCCAAAAAATTCGTGTTCTACGGGTCAAAATACATAAAAAAAACTTGAGTAAGTCCATCTGAATTAACGAGGCCGTTGTACCCCCCCTGGCGACAGGACTAATAAAAAAAATTAGATATAAAATATTTCGGAAAGTTTTTGGGTAATTTTTTTCTTAATCATCCACTCTTTTTGCACATTTTATATTTTTAACTTGGTATCAGAGCTAATGGACAGTATTTCAAAACTTAAATACTTTTTGTACCAAGTATGTATTTAAAACTTTGGACTTTAGTGTGAGTATTTAAATGTCAAGTATTTAAATACTCTATTTATAAATACCTAAGTACTTGGCATTTAAATGCTCTAAAGTCTAAAGTATTTAAATACCTACAAATAAGTATTTAAATTTTGAAATACGGCCCATTAGCTCCGATACCAAGTAAAAATATGAAATGTACAAAAAGCGTGAATGATTAAGATAAAAATTTACCCAAAAACTTGGGTACATTTTTAGTATTTAATTACTTGGTATTTAAATACTTTTCAACATCGGTATTTGTATTTATAATATTTGTATTTATAATATTTTCCCAAATTTACTAAAATTTGTGATTTTTTATATCCAATTGTCAAATCAAGCATAGCCACAGTTATAGGTATTTACCTACAGATTAATCTTTATAGTAGGTAATAACTTTTTAGTTGCATTTTTAAATATATCTACAAAAAAGGTACTACATATTTGATTCATTCATGCCTTACAATGTGAATTTTTAAAGTGGTTAATAAATACAGTAAAACTTTATTATTTATATGCCCATTTCGGCGATTCAAGTTCATATAGGCAACCCAAATTACACGACACAAAGTAGTGGGTCAGGATTTAGAATCAAGTGTTGCCAACTACCGTTCAAAATGTGAGGACCTTTGAACGAATTCAATTCGAATGAGGGTCAAATGGTATCAGGGGCCTAATCATATGATATAGGGCTTTTCATTCACAGTAATTTGTTTCGAGATTCTGTCATATGTCGTATAATCCGTGTATATTAATATTGTAAAATTATATATTGTAAATTGTATTTAACTCATCCATGTTAATTATAATAATTATAGTCAATGTTTCCTTGACTGTTTAATTTTACAGGATTTTTACCCAACTATTCTCAATTTTGGTGGCTTAGCAGGTCAGCATCCTGTTTAGCACTGATGATGATCTGTAATCAGATCGAAAACTAGTTCTGCTTTTGTGATGTAACCCTTTTTAGGGAATTTTAATAAATATACCTTCTATAAAGGATTTTACTTAAGACGAAATAGTTTTCAATCCTAATAGTAAATTATTAATATTGAAAATATTAAAAATATTACTAAAAGATTTTTAAATTGAAGACTTATTGGTACACTTTCCTGGTGACACCTCCAAGACTTCTACAAGTTGCAAGTCAAATGGATGCTGCAGTGAAGATTTTACTTAAATTTTTTTTTCTACGAAAAAATGTTTTGAAAATTGAATTTTTTAGCCGTTTTAATCTATCTATACTACTACAATTGAGGCTTTGGATTTTTGTTCAATTTACACAGTTAAATTAATAAAAAATAGTCAGATTTCTTTTAAATTGGTTGTTAGTAAAGACACACCACTCGTAAGATAGTCTTACATTTATAAATAAGAAAATCTAATTAATTTCATACCAGGATATTATGCTTCCAGCCATTAATATATAACTGTACAAAACACAATGAATATAATGTATCTAGTTAGAGAATCCATCTTCAACAATATCCTGAAGTTAAATTACCCAGAAAATAATTGTAACAAAATATCAATTATTTGTATTCCAAACAATAATTCGCCGAATGAAGCAAATACAATGAGAAACTTCCAAATTTCTAGTAACTAAACTTCGAGGAAGGTAGTGGCTGTCTTTCACACCATTCCACGAGAGTATATCCAGTAGCTCGCTTGCGAGTTTTGCAAGAAGTTATCTGCTCCTGTATAAATAATGTGTATTTGTGAATTTATTTATTTAGCGTATGGCTCTATCACAGTTTTTGTATAAAAATAAAGATCACAATACATTAAAAAATAATAATAATTAATTTTTATAAACGAAAATTTAGTTGATAAATATATTGAATCGATTCATTGGTCGCCATTAAAAAATCGGACCAATTGCCACTGTACGATCTGATGGGGCATTCCTCCACCAAATGCTTAACCGTTTGTCTTTCAGCACCGCAATCGCAATTTGGAGAAGGTATTTTTCCCCATCTAAAAAGTGAGTCAGAGCACCTACCACAGTTGGTTCTAATTTCATTTAGTGTAGTCCAGATCCGTCTTGGTTGATTGAAGCCCTCTGGTTTGCTTGTAATACATGGCATATTTCGGATGTCAGGTGGAGCATTCTTCTCCCAATCTTCTTGCCAACGGTCGGTTATTTCGAAATTCCTTTCAATTAGTATCCTTGCAGAATCCAGAGGGTTTTTTCTTGAACGAAGCCTACTTATGTATCTGTCGTTAATATCAACGTGAGAGCGGAGTGCAGGATCGGCGTTAATTTTTCTATACTCCCTGACAAGAGCATGTTCTCGACGGATTTGTGAGGGGGCTATGTGGCTTAGTGTTGGTAGCCAATTGTGGCCTTGATTGTACCTGATATAATACGTAAAGTCTGGTTTAGTTGGGCATCAACACGTTTGGTGTGTGGGCTGTTGAGCCATACCGGTGCACAATACTCTGCAACTGGATACACGAGTGCCAGTGCTGTCGACCTAAGTGTATTCGCTGAGGAACCCCATGTGGCACCGCATAACTTTTGTATAATATTGTTTCGTGTTCTAAGTTTTGCTGTCGTCTTTGTAAGATGTTCTTTAAAGCTTAGCGTTCTATCGAGTGTCACACCTAAATATTTTGGGTATTTAGTATGATTGAGAAGTCTGTTTTCAAAGTGGATTTTTAATTGGTAATTAGTCAATCTGTTGTTTAAATGAAATCATGATACTTCCGTTTTGGAGGTATTGGGCTGTAATCTTCATTGTCGGAAATATCTCCCGAGGATAATCAGGTCGTTTGTTAGTATTTGCTCAGTAGTCTCCATTTCTTCATGGCTCGTAGCAAGTGCCCAGTCATCTGCATAACCGAACTTCTTTGATATGGTTTCAGGCATGTCTGCTATATAAAGGCTAAAGAGTAGAGGGGCCAGCACCGATCCTTGTGGAAGACCATTGTTCAGTTTCATTTGGGTACTGGTCTTATCGCCCATGATGACTTGAAAACTTCTATTGCAAAGCATTGTATTAATGACATCAGTAATCTTTCTGCATGGAATCGCTCGCATTAATTTATATATTACCCCTTGTCTCCACACGGTATCGTACGCTGCTGATAAATCGATGAAAACAGTAGATGTTTTTAGTTGTTTTTGAAAGCCTGTTTCTATGTAGTTAGTCAGTGCTAGGACTTGGTCTGTGCAGCTGCGGTTTGGTCGAAATCCTCCTTGTTTCACAGGTATATGTTGAAGTAGTGTTTGGCTAATTCTATTATATAGCATTCTTTCAAAAAGTTTGTAAACCATACTTAGAAGTGCAATTGGACAATAATTTTTTGGTAGATCGTTAGGTTTCCCTGGTTTTAAAATGGCGACGATTTTTGCTCTTTTTAGTTGATGAGGAACATTTCCCGTCTGAAGAATGTCTGAGAAGAATGTTGCAAGCCATTGTCTAGTAAATCTGCCACTGTGTTTTAAAAACTCAGCATGAATGCCATCAAAGCCTGTGACTTTTCCCGTTTTCATTTCATTAAGAGCTTCCGTGATTTCCTCACAGGTGAAAGGGTGGGAATACTCTGTTTCAAGTGGACACGTGGATTTTAAATTATTGAGGTCTTTTTTAACTTTAATTGTGTGTAAGCGATTTTGGGGTGCCCTTGAGGTAGACACTATATGTGATGCCACTTGGTTTGGAGTTATTAGATTGGTTGGGCGGTCGGGTGGGTTACTGCCTCCTAGTTTTCGAAGTAGTGACCAAGCTTGTCTACTCGAGTTTTTAAAATCTAGATTTTCAACTGTTTCAGTCCATTCCTCACGCCTAGCAGCATCAATGCTGTGAAGCAATTCGTCTGCAATTTCTTGCTTTCGAATTGCTTCATTGTATTTGTGAAGAATGTTTAAGTAACAGGCTGTCTGATATCGAGACGGAGCTTTCTGAATATATTGATTGACTTTAATAAATTAAATCTTCTTCTGCTTTAGGTGCCGTGTCTGTATTCAGACGTTGGCCGTCATCATGTTTACAATTTCCTGAAATCTCTCTCTATCGGCTGCTGCGCGAAATAATTCTTCTCTGTGCAGCTACAACATTGTCTAATATTACGCAGCCATGAAAGTTTCTTTCGACCAATCCATCTCTTTCCCTCCACTTTTCCTTGTAGTATAAGGCGAAGCAAATGGTATTTAGGTCCTGTAATTATATGGCCGAAGTATTTTGTTTTTCTCCTCTTTATGATGCTTATGAGCAGACGTTCTGAATTCAGCATTTGAAGAACATCTTCATTGAAAGTGTGCGAAACCCACGATATCTTTAGGATTCGTCGATAGCATAACAATTCGAATGCTTCTATTTTGTTTAGCATTGTGGTTTTTAACGTCCATGTCTCACAACCATACAATAGGATAGACCACATATAACATTTCAGCACCTTCTTTCTAATATTCATCGACAGGTTTCTGTTGCATAAAACTGGTCTCCAGGTCATAAAAGCCTTTCGTGATATTTCGATCCTAGTTATTATTTCTTCATCAGAGTCACAATTTACATTTAACCAACTGCCAAGGTACTTGAAATGATTTACCCGTACTAACTCCTCTCCATCAAGAGAAAGCTGACCTTGATCTATATTAATATTTCCAACTGCCATCCACTTTGTTTTTGATATGTTGATTTTAAGGCTTCTCCGATAACTTGTTTCACTGACTAGATTTAGTAGTGTCTGAAGATCTTGTAAATTTTCACCAAGAATGGCTGTATCGTCAGCGTATCTAATATTGTTGATTACTTCTCCGCCTAGCCTTACTCCCTCTTGTCTGTCATCCAAAGCCTCCCTAAAGATTTCTTCAGAGTACAGATTAAAAAGGCTGGGTGATCAAACACAACTTTGTCGTACTCCACGTTTTATCGGCAGTTTTTCAGTACGACTGTCTCCAATTTGGATAGAGGCTACTTGATTGTAATATAAGTATTTCAGCAGTCTTATATCGTAGTGGTCAAGTCCTGCTGCCTGCAGGCAATCGAAAATTGTATCATGTTGTACTCGGTCGAATGCCTTCTCGAAGTCGATGAAACAAACATAAACGTTATTTTTGTAATTCACAACTTTTTTGTAATAAAACGCGCATACAAAATAGTGCTTCTCTAGTTCCTAGACCATTTCTAAATTCAAATTGCTTATTACCCATTCTACTTTCGCACAGAAGGAATACTCAATTTTGTATAATACGTAAAAGTATCTTAAGTGTGTGACTCATCAAACTGATTAGTCTAAAACCGCTGCATTTGGTGGGCCTGCTTTTCTTTGGTAATGTTATAAACAGTGACTCCAACCAATCATCGGGTATTTTTCCTTCGTTCTAAATTTTGTTAGAGTAAGTAGTCAAGTAGCTAATGTTTTCCTCATCTAAAAGTTTAAGTAGCTCAACAGGGATTTGATCTGGTCCAGGTGCTTTATTGTCTTTGGCTTGTTGTATTGCTTTTATGACTTCTGACTTCAGTATACTGGGACCTCTGTCTAATTGGTTGTCACAGGTAGTATTTGGAGCATTTTCTCGAGAAGCATCGTCAAAAAGGTCACTGATGTGTCTCTCCCATTCTTTGCACTGTTGTTCGTGATCACTGATCACAAATTTTTCCGTCTGTGGTTTTAAGTACGTGAGCATTTTTCTGTTTTCTAATTCCGGAGGTATATTTAAGTTTCTTGTGGAGGTTGAAACTGTCATGCTTTTTTGGAGGCCTTCTATTTCTTTACATGAATTCTCGAGCCAGGATTCTTTGGCCTGTTAAATTTTTCTTTTTATGAGTTTGTTGATTTCACGGTATTTGATAATATTTTTATTTTTGTATTTTCGTCGAACTTCCATCAGGTCTAGAATTTCTTTGTTCATCCAGTCATTTTTTGCCAACATTGTAGGTGTTTTTAAAGATTCCCTTACGTCCTCTAAAATCGAGTTTTGAATATCGTACTAACATTCGTTAATAGTTCTGTTTTCGTTTGGTATATTTGATGTTCTGTGTATTTTACTATTTATCTGCTGTGATATATGTTTTCGCGCGTTTGGGTGTTTTTAAGGGGGTCGAGATATATCTTACTAGGCTTAGTTGGCTTTGTTAGTTTCTTTAATTTAATTTGTATTTTGGAGCAGATTAAATTATTATTTGAGTTTATGTCGGCGCGGGGGTAAGTTTTTACATCTTTAATATTGTTCCGAAATCGATGGTTTATTAGGATGTAGTCTATTTGATTCATTGATTCCGTACTATTCTACCTTGATGTCCGTCTTTAGGGGATTTCCACGTGTAGAGACGCCTTTCTGGAAGTTAAAACCAGATATTTGTAATGACGAAGTCATTTTCTATTCTTCCAAATTAAATCTACCGTAGGAAAAGCTAGTGAGGAAGTAGTTAAGAGCGACTTCAAGAGAAGTACAAACAAAGAACGAAGAGTGTTAGGCGATAGCAAAGGAGAAGAGGAAAACCAGACAACAATTATTAACAAATAATAGAGATCGTATAAACAGGAATATAGAATAACTCGAGGGAAACTTATAACCCCCTGTCAAAAGAAAAAGGGATACCATAATTTGAAATGAATTGAAATTAAAAGAGATAGAAGAAAAGTTCAAAAATAAAGAAGTGAAGTCTTTCTATCAAGAAATTAAGAAGATAGGAAACGGTTACCAAAGTCACTGTAGTTATATGGCAGACAAAGACGTAAGTTTATACAGTGATCAGTTAGAAATAATGGAAAAAGTAGTGGAAAAAGCATTTCGATGACTTATTAAATGGCGAGGCTGAGAACGAGGTAGTAGAAAACTGGGCAGTTGAAGAAGATGATATAGTTGAGGGGTAGCCTATAGAGAAGCCGGTGATGACAACAATACAGTCGAACCCGCTTATTAAAGTACCGGTTATAGGAATATCCCGGTTTATGGAATAAAAATTCGAGGTCCCGAGTCGTTTCCATTTACTCCTTAATAAATTCATCCGTTTATTGGAATATGATTTAGTAAAATAATACCGCTTAATAGAATATTTTTCTTGTCACCGAATAAATTTTTACGAACAATTTCCTAAAACTTTAAATTATGTCTGGTATTATGGATTGTCGACAAAGGCCTCGAAGGCCTATAGTGCTGTTTAATATATTTTTAGAGTTTGTCAAGTAATACATTTTATTACTTTATTACTTTGTTATGAGTACGAATTCAATCGTACGCCGACACAGGTCATAAAATAATTTCATTTGTCTACAAACTTCTTAACCATATTGCCACCCACTTGCCTGTTATAAAAATTTTTAGAAACAGCTAATCGGCCATCCTAACCGCTCGTAAGTAAGAAGTTTGCTGGAGGGTCAATCCAATGGAAATTTTTTCTAATTTTTATAATTTAGTGATAGTAGATATAATCGTGAAGGTATCTACAGTAAATAAGTAATCTTTACTCCTTATATTATTCTTGTTAGCTTAATATGGAATACTTGTAATCCCAGCAAACGATGTTTGTTGTTAATTGAATTTTACTACAAATAATTTTTTAAAACTAGTGGCTAGTGTACCTAACTACATTTCAATTCACAAAACTTCAAGTTACACTGTCTGTCTCGTACTGTCATTAGTCAGAAACGCTTTCACACCTGTCATATCGCACCTTGAAAACCATATGGTAATATCTGCAATTTTTTCATAAAATGACCTTTGAATGCAGTCTAATAGGAAAAAAATCTATTTTTTAATGCTATATAGCAACGTCTGCAAAAAATTTTAAGTTCGGCACCAGAAAGATACATCCCTACGGCTTTTGTCAAAAATCGATTCTTCTTTTTATACCATCAGGCATTATCTGCAGTAGTTGATGCTCTACGGTTCTAAAATTGGAACAAAACCTCAGATCTATATGGCAATATGTGCAAAATGTGACCCACGCTCGTAAAATGAAAGCAAGATCTACTACGGAAACATCCTTTGAATGCAACAAAACATAGAGTGCTGCATAGAGATTTCATTGCAACACTGGAAATAAGCGACAAGACTATAACAAATTGATATACAACGTCGTACTGCAGATGGGTTTATCCCAAAAGAAAAGCGAAGAACCCATAAGAATGGAAAAAGAATCAACGAGGTCTTGAAACAATACATAATGATTTACATCGAGTCCATTCCTAGAGTAGAATCTCACTACCTAAGGAAACAAACTACCAGATAATTCGTCAGCGATGACAAAACTCTTGCTGTTATTCATCGCGATTATATAAAATGTTGCAAAAAAAAAGGTTTGGTGTTCGGAAATTACGCTACGATGATGACCATATTTCACACGGAATTTAATATAGACATCCTTAAGCCCAAAAATACTTTTGCTTGCTGTGAGAAAGTTACAGAAATTAACTAGATAAATCGACATTAGAAACAGCCTATAATACTCACCGTCAAGAAGTGGAACTCAATAGGAAAGAGCAATAAATGACTTAAAATCTGCAAAATCCAACACTTGCATCACTGCTTGTTTTGATTTACAATCATTACTACCGACGCCTTCAGGCGAAGTCTCTTTATTTTATTACAAAAGGAGATTATCAACATTTAATTTCACAATTTTTTACTTGACCACAAATGCAGGACACTTCTGTTTTTGGTTCGAGCGAATAGCTAATCGTGATTCAAATGAAATAGCGTTGTTGTGCAAAATAAGAACAAGTGTATTGTCTACCTTTATCAATCTGCAGTACAGAAATTAAACATACCTAAAATTACCCACAAATTTTTGATAACGTGTCACTCCCAAAATACGGTAGATAACGCGCATTCTTTGATTGAGAAACAAAAAAAGGCTTTAAAATATGAAATTTACGTGCCTGCGCAATGGTTCACAGTAGTTCAAACAGCAAAAAAAAACAGGTGAACTTTATAAAATTAATGAAATGAGTACATCGGATATATTGGATTTTAAAAAACGATGTAAGGAAATGGGGAACAATTATAACATTGACGAAGAAGGAAATCAGGTCGTCTGGCATGACATAAGATGAGCTAGGTGGAGAAGACACTTAAACCTAAGTTTCAGGTTAAGGCAAGCTTCAAGGATACAGAGTTCAGAACCATTAATATAAGGCAAAGACAACGAGGGATGGTGGCTAATATGGAACTAAGTAAAGCATATTCGCATCCACCAGGAATATGCAATTTAAAAAAAAACAAGATGTAGACTCTCACTATGTAAGGCTAATGTTATTCAAGAGCACTATCATAGGTTTTATGCAGATTTACACGTGACCAATGCAACAATAGAAACCGAACAGACAGATTATAATATGCAAGACTTTGATTAAGTGTTAACACTAAAAATTTGTAATAAATAAGTACAATCTTAAATAAAAAAAAGAATGTGTGTGTACTTTGTACGCACGTAAGAAGTTATACTTCTATTATATAATTTTAACGAAGTAATTGTATTCTATTTAAATATTAAACTAACTTTCTTATCTACCACTTTCAAAAAATTTTTATTAAAACAACTAAAAAAAAAATGAATCGTAGAGGATTGGAACCCGGGACGTTTCGAACTCTGACCGAACGCTCAACAACTAGACCACCGCGGTCATGTGATTGACACGTACGTTTCGGATATAATTATGAGTGCAGCTGATCTCACTACTACCAACTTTGTTAAATTTCGAAACAGTAATGTCACTTTTATTTAATAATGGTACGGTAAACAATCCTCATTTTTTAATATGTTATTCCTTACAAAATACCTTTAATTTAAGCACAAATAATTAAAAATCGTAAATTTGGGTCAAAAGTTATTAACTTTTTAAGAATTCCCATAAGAGCCCATGTTAAAACTTAACTTTGACCCTTAATAGTAATTAAACGGCACGGTAAAACATTTTTTAAAAAATCAAGTCTTAGTTTTTTGAAGTAAACTATAACATACTAAAATTTCATGCAAATCCTTAATTATTTGCCGAAGGTGTAGAACGTCATTAAACTTGTGATATTTTGAAAATTGATCAAATTATTTTAATTTTGAATTGAAATGATTTAAGTGCACTTTACATCAACAATAAATTGAACAAGAAAATGACAAAGTTATTCGAGGCCAAATTTGACGAGTACAAAATGTATGGTTTGTAAAAGAAAATGAAGGAATTTGATGAAATAGAACAATTGGATATGTTTTATTTTGTCAAATTTCTTTATTTTCTTTTTATTCACGGCAAAATTGGATGTAGAATTGTGTTTTGTATAAGCCAAATTTGACCTTGAATAACTTGTTGTCAATTTCTTATTCAATTATTGTTGATGTAAAGTGGACTTTAGAATTGAAAAAAAATACAACAAAACATATAGTAAGAAAACAATATATTAGGTGAATATTGATGGCAATCAAATTATATAAATAAAAGTATTACATTATTACATACTATGTATTTTGGCAGATCAAACAGGTAGGTTTATACCCATGATACATTAACAATTATTACGTACCTGTTGCTTTTAAAAACTATTTAAAAGTCACTACAACATTATAAACTGTTTTGTTTCTGTCCTCACAACAATAAAACTAATATATTATACATTTGTTTACCTTTACCTTTTCCTCCAAACCACAGCTGTCCTACAGCTGCCATATTGGATAATTTTTGACATGTCATTTGAACATCCAATCAGAACAAAGTTATAATGCGCGTATGCGCCTGGGTGATGCGTATGCGCCTGGTTTTAACATATAAAAATTCACCCTCATCGCGCGTAAAGAAGTATAACTTCAAAAACTGTTATTTTATATGAATTTTTACTGTATCATATGCAAAAATTGATATATTTTTTTAAAACCATATGGCCGTATGTGCTAAAATACCTATTTCCTGGGGGAAATTTTACGTACTTCTTAATTCATATAAAAATATGCAAAATTAAAGACAATTGTGCCAAATACCAGGTTTGCAGCTTAATTTTTGGAATTACAGTAAATAAAATTAACTTTACAAAAACTTAAAATGCTCATAACTCAATATTATGATTTTTGCAGTTACTGCTCTGTGGTTTTCAAGGTGCGATATGTAATCAGTTGGCTTTCACCTTTCTCCTTGTGAAGACAGAGAAATCGACTCAATCACCCACATGCTTCGTGGAATAGTCATATGATGCTTTGAAATATCTCTCTAAATTTCATCCATCGCCAGGATTTAATATACAACATGTCAATGTAAGAGTTTTAGTCGACATTTGTTTTAACCCATTTGGTGGCTTAGCATGTAGAGCCTAGAGTATAACCTAATTTTTTATCTTGGTCAACCTTTAATTTTTTACTTTTGTCTTCACTAATTATGGTTATACCTATTTTAGGCTTAGAACACTCTCTTTAGAGCGAAAACGTTCTGTTTTTTAATGTAGTCCTTTATTGGGGTTTTCAAATAAATATACCTTTTACACAGAAGATTTATTTCTTAAATTTTTGTAATTAATGGTATACAGCCAGCTACAGGAAAAATTTTTCCTTATGGATTTCTTCTTTTACTCTTACGTTGCAGGTTGTATGCTTTAATGTCATCGCCACTAGGTTCTTTAGCTTCGTAAGTATTTCAAATTCTTCCACAAATAACTTCCACATTTTTTATCTCTTGACAGAGTCGCCCGCCTTTTTAAAATCTATGAATAATACTATTGCCGGGATCTTGTATTCATAGCAGCTAGTCAGTACCTCTTTCATTATGAATATCTGATCAATTGTTCTCATAAGAGACTCATAATTCATTCAAAAATAGAGGGTATGAGAATCGTAGGAAGGAGACGCGTTTCCTGGTTGAAAAACCTGAGAGAATGGATTGGTTGTAGCTCAAGACAACTGTTCAGAGCAGCTGCTTCGAAAGTCAAAATAGCCATGATGATGTAACCATATGATGCCAGAGCGAAGCGATGGTCCGGTCGACCAAGAGACGACCGTAGGAGCATCCGTGTTGGCGTATAGCACCGCTGGGGGAAATCGAAGGAGTAGTGGCATCGAGAGCATAGTTAAGGCGAGCCAGGAGAATGAGAGAGTCAGTCGTTGCTAGCGTGTTGAACTAGCAATAGCTCGACAGCTGTTGCTAGCGTGTTGAACTAGCAATAGCTCGATTGGCAAAGATGCACCGTATCGCGAGGTGGAACTGTGCCTAGGCAGACGCCACCGTGGTGAAGTGAAGTCTTGTCGTGACCGTTATCGCGTGGGCGGTAGTAGCGAGGAAAGAGTGACTGCGTGTCGCCGTGCCGCATTGAATAGACCAGGAAGGATCTGTTTTTGGGTGGATGTGAGAGGTGAGATTCGGATTTTTCCGGATAAAGTTAGGTGATAACTTCGTTAATAATAATTGACTTATGCTCCTTCTCAGTTATGCCCAAAACATTAATAAAAAGAATAAAATATTTAAAAATTTCAAAAAATTTCGTTTTTTTTTTTCTACTTTCTTTGCTTATAACTTTAAAAGGGTTCATTTTGGAACAAAGTTGTATAGGAATAAAGCAAAGATAATTAAATTTTTGTATCAGATACGATTGGTTAAAAATGCCTTAATTTAACACCCTTGCTGCAAAATAGCAATAAATATAAAATAGGGGTGCAAAACAAGCCTGTCTTTATTCAATGTTTTTCCATCACTTAGGTTACACTTGAAACCTTCCTAATTCGCTTAGAAAAATTTGTAATATGCTAAAACCGTTCATCAAATTTCATTAAAATTGACTTACTAGATTTTGCATAACAATTTTGCAATCTAAACGTTTTTAAAAAATTAAAGTTTTTTAAAATCTTGCACAACAAAAACTAGAACATACAAAGTTTTTTACATATAAAGAAGCACTCCACCTATCTAATGCACTTTACAGAATTGAAATCGGATTATTTAAGCAGCCTCAGCAATGTTTTAAATTTAAAAATATTTTTTGGCTTTTAAACAAATTAGTCCTCTGTCCAGGACGGGGACTTACCCAAGTTTTTTATGTATTTTGACCCGTAGAACACGAATTTTTTGGGTAACAGTTGATCCGGATGTCGATAAGATTGTTATAAACAAAGAACTTAAAGAAATATATAACATCGATTTTTCGCAAAATAAAACATTTTTTTTTTGTATTTCTTGGGTAATTCTAAGCAAAAAATGTTTTTACAAGATTTTCGTAGAATGCATAGATTTCGAGATAAACGCGGTGGAACATTCAAAAAATCGAAAAATTGCCACTTTTGAACGAGAATAACTTTTGATTAAAAAATAAAATAGCAACTCTGCTAACAGAATTTGAAAGGTTAAGTCAAATTATACCGTTTTTAATTATTTGCATTGCTAAAAATTAATTTTTTTAGCCAACTTCTAAATGGTCTACTTTTTGTTCAGAAAGATTTTAAAAATTTTGGACTTTTTTAAAAACATTTTTATTACAAATTTATTATGCAAAATCTGTTAGGTCGATTTTAATGAAATTTGGTAGACAATTTAAGTAAGTTGTAAGAATTTTCCAAGCGAATTACTAAGGTTCTAAGTGCCACCAAAGTGGTTAAGAAACATTGAATAACAACAGGCGTATTTTGCCCCCTTATTTTATATTTATTGCTATATTACAGAAAAGGTAATACCTGACATTTTTGACCAGTCGTATATCATACAAAATTCAATTATCTTTATTTTATTTCTCTACGACTTTGTTCCAAACCGAACTGTTTTAAAGTTATAAGCAAATAAATCAGAAAAAATCGATGATTTTCGAAATTTTTAAATATTTTAATTTTTTTATTAATGTTCCAGATATATTTGAGAAGAAGCAGTCAATTATTATTACTGAAGGTGTCACCTAACTTTATCTGTAAAAATCCGAATGGCACCTCACACATCCAAAAATACACGTTTTTTTACAGATTAGTCCTGGGCCCGGATTACGTACACTCGATACGCATCGTATCCGCCATGTTTTCCCATAAGGCGCTACAGTAAAACATGGCGGATACGATGCGTATCGAGTGTACGTAATCCGGGCCGTCTAATGCGGTATCTCCGGATCGGAATAAATGGCTATGTTGATTTAACGTAGCGAGGTTGTTATTGTATTATATTGTATTGTTTATCGTATCATTTTAATATTACTATTATCATCTATTATGTTCCAATAACTGTAATAAAGTTTAATATTGTTTTTCCTTTGCAGAAGAAGGAATTATATTTGATTTTATTTGTTTTAAACTGTATATAATTATCTTAAATATATTTACTTTGTTTTTAACTTGTGTTTTACTGAGTCCGTCGTCCTGAAAGAGCTACTCGTTACAATGATTGCCAACCTTTGTCGCGCCGATGACACTTAAAAAAGAAGAATCTTATGGCCATGTTTTATAAAAATGTCCTAGGTCTTATCTTAACAACCTGTTGGGCATTCAAACAATAAAAAAATTTGCGGAATGATAAAATGCAATTTTCTAACTAAACTTCCGGGAAAGTAGTGGTTCTCTTTGTTACCATTCCACTGGAATATATCCAGTAGCTCGTTTCCAAGTTTTGCAAGAAGTTATCTGCTCCTGTATAAATAATGTGTTTTTGTGAAGAAAGTTTAAGTAACAGGCTGTCTGAGATCGAGACGGAGCTTTCTGAATATATTGATTGACTTTAAATTACCTTTGTATCTGAAATAGAAAATTGAGACTGTGCTCTGCAGTCTAGCGGATGATAAAACTGTATTATTAAAGTTTCCAACCTAGGGAAAAGTTGTTCTTTGTATGTTGATGATTTCAGAGAGTTGCATTTCGAATAATGTCGGTAATTGAATCCTTGGATATACCGATTTTATGAGAGAAAATAGGAATGTTTAGAGAATCGGGAGAAAACACAAACTACTTGTTATGTAAATATTGAAATAAATGTAATTTTATGCGAACGGAGCCTCTGCTCGACTTGGATGTTATGTTGTGAACAGATAAAAATAAATTATGACATAGATTTATTTTCCTCTTCTGTAAATAATACAATCTGGAGCGTTCTAATTAAGAATATACAAGGTGAGCAGAACCTCTTATTTTCTTTTATTACAGCTAAACTAGGTGAAACGGCTAAACTAAGGAATACACAAAAAATGTTCTCTTGGGAATTAGACGAAACTTAAAATTTCAACATGACGGAACATCATCGGAGTACAAAACATTTTATACGAGTGCTAAATAATAACTGACAGTTGGAATAGATACGGTGGTACTGTGGAATGACCACCAAAATCTCCAGGGCTAACTCCACTAGACGATTTTTTGGGTACATATATATGTTATAGTCAAAGCCCGAATTTCAGGCACTTCTAGGTTTGACTAGGCAATCCTCAGGTCTGACTGACGGTCTTAGTCAAAGCTCGAATTAAATTACAGTTTCGGCCTTTGACTATTTCGACCTAGGAGAGAATAAGTTGGTCAGGCAAAGGTCGAAATTTAATTTTATGAAATCGGAGTTTGACTAGTTAGCTATTAAAATGTAGTAATTTGTTATATTAGGTTTAATAAAACGTCATTTTTTAATTTTAATGTTTACTATTTTTATATTGTCGTAATTCAAATAAAAAAAAATTTGTGTTTATTCTGACATGTTGAGGCATTATGGCATTTAGAGTTGCACAATACGTTAGACTTTTTACACTTACATAATTTTGAAGAGCATTTCTTATTGCAATAGCATTTTATAAAGCCGTGTCCTCCAAATTTAGAATATTTTGTACTAATTTCTCTTAGAGACAGCTTAACGTCTGGAACATCTTCGAAATTTATAAAATTCTCTTTGCATTCTCTTATATTTGATTTTTGAAAAAAGTGTGTTTTTCACTTAATTTTTTTGATAGCAATAGCCTGGGCATAAAGACCTTAAATCGCGTTTTCTTTATTTATTTTAATCTTTTCTGTCTGTACAACGCATGCATGTAACTTTTCTTTCAAAACCTTCATGGTATGCACTAAGTGTGCTGTCAGCGCACACGACATGTACCACCTGATTACTAATTATGAACGTATGTGCGTCAGAGCTCTCTTTTTGGCAAATACAACAAACCACATCTTTTTTTTATGTAATTATGTTTACTTACAATCTACATCATTAAAAGAGTATTAAGTAAATTTGTTTCATGTTTTTGGGCATGAAGAAGAGGCTTCCAATGATATCTCATCTTATTTAAAATAGGTCCTGAGGCCAGGTTCTATCTAGTCTCCTTGTGGCAGGGCCATTATGGAATAATTCCCTTACTAACTCGTCATGGTGAATGGTACGCTCGTTTTGTGATTCCGAGGCTCGATGGATTTCTTCTCTGATAAAAGGTATATTTAAGTCTTCGTGAAGTGTTTGATTAGTTACGTACCATGGTGCATCTACTATTGATCTTAGAACTTTAGACTGAAATCGTTGGATGATATTCAGTGATGTTGACTTTGCACAGCCCCAGAGGTGTAGTCCGTAGTACCAAATAGGTTTGAGTATTGCTTTGTACAGAAGAATTTTATTTTGAATATTTAGTTTTGATCTGCGTCCAAGGAGCCAATACATTTGCTGGAATTTCAAGTCTAGTTGACTTCGTTTGGTCTGAATATGTTTTTCCAAGTAAGACGTTGGTCAAGATGGTGGCCAAGGTATTTAGCGTCTGTTACTGTTGGTATTCGTACATTTTCCATTCTTACAGGTGGGCATGTGTTGTTGCGGTTGGTAAAAAACCACATCTGAAGAAATAATCTGAATTGTTTGCCAATTATTTTCTTCGTCTCCTAGTGACGACGGTCCAGGGGCTTCGTTAGTATTATGGTGGTCCTTCCATCGGTTTGTCCATCTGTTTGTTCTAAAATAAAATTCATACACTCAGTCAAACTAAATGACGTTTAAATAATTATTAAACTCCGTTCGCTCAACTTAGACGCATTTTGACAGATTCAGAGTAGGAAACGTACAACACAAAATTTCCTACCTCACAATATTAACAGCTCAAATAAAGTTTCATTAAAAGAAGAAGAATGATTGAAAATATGGAAATATTTTGGGTATCATACAAGATAAAACAATTGAAGGTCTATATATAGTTGGTACGAAATACGGAACAATTAACACACTTTTTTCAAGAAATCAAATAAGAGAATACAAAGAGAATTTTCTTAATTTCGAAGATGTTCTAGACGTTAAGATGTCTTTAAGAGAAATTAGTTTAAAAGATTGTAAATTTGGATGACAAGGCTTTATAAAATGCTTCTGCAATAAGAATAAGAAATGCTCTTCAAAATTATGTAAGTGTAAAAGGTCTAACGTATTGTGCCACTATAACGGCCATAATGCCTCGAAATATGAGAATAACAATAAACACTAATTTTTGAAGTGAAAACTACTTTTTAGCGACGTTGTCCGATTTTTGGATAGGGGAAAAAGCATTGAATTCGCGACCGTCATCTTTAGGGACGTTGTGCGATTTTTGGATAGGGGAAAAACATTGAATTGGCGACCGTCATCGCGACCGTCATCGCGACCGTCATTGCGACCGTCATCGCTTATGCTATATATTATGTGTATATATTATATAAATTGTGCAGAGGTATTTAAATTTAAAATAAATGTCAAACTTATTTTAGGATGGGGAAAAGGATTGATTTCGCAACAATCATCGCTTCGACGAAATAAATTTTGTACATATATAGGTATATTATGTGTAAGTATATATAAATTGTATACAAGTATTTAAATTTAAAATAAATGTGAAACCTATTTTAGGATGGGGAAAAAAGTTTTATTTCGCGACCGTCATCTCTTCGGCGAAATAAATTTTGTACGTATCAATGTTATGTGTCATCATCATCATCATCATCACTGGCTCGACAACCCTTTCTGGGTCTTGGCCTGTTCCAGGATTCTTCTCCATTCTGATCTGTTCCGTGTTTTTTTTTCCAGTTTTTTATTTTTAAGGTTAATATATCATTTTCTATTTGTTCTAAATATCTCAGCTTCGGTCTTCCTCTTGTTCTTTTTCGTACTGGCATCTGTTTGAATATTTTGTTTGGTATTTCGCCTTCTTCCATTTTTTCTACATGTCCTATCCAACGCAGCCGTCCTATTTTAATGAATGTTATGATATCCGGATCCTATATTATGTGTATGTATACATAAATTGTATAAAAGTATTTAAATTTAAAATAAATGTAAAACTTATTTGTGGATGGGGAAAAAGAATTTATTTCGCGACCGTCATCTCTTCAGCGAAATAAATTGTGTACGTATATTATTATAATGTACGTATAATAAATCGATAAATCGATTCTATCCATTGCGGCGAATTTTGTAGTATCAGTCATAGGCGTCGGTTTTGGGTAGGACAACGGTTATTTTATCACATATATTTTTTGTCTTTAACTTTTAGGCATTTTTGACTCTGTATTATTAAATTGTAAGGTATTCTAGTACTAAAAGTTACTCTTGTTTTAAGTCTGTAGAACACACCGTTGTCGAGAAAAACCGATTTGAAAATTTTTCCTTTTTTGAATTTGAAAAAAAAATTGAAAGAAATTTTCAAAAAAAAAACCACGTATTTCACCAACTTAAACTAAGAGTAACTTTTAGTACTAGAATAGCTCATAATTTAATAATCTAGTGCCAAAAATGATTAAAAAATAAAGACAAAAACGTTATGCGATAAAATAACGGTGCACCTCCACAAAATTCACAATTAATAAAATCGATTTATTGAATATAAATAAACGTACCAGTTTTCGTTTTTCTAAATAATTGTTTTTTGAATTTTTTTTTTGAAATTTAAAAAACGAAAAATTTTCAAATCGATTTTTCTAGAAAACTGTGTATCCTATCTTCTTAAAGCAAGAGTACCTTTTAGTACTAGAATATAACGTATAATAGAACGTATAAATTTCACTGTCAGAGCACAAGACAAAAGGTTTCTACGAGAAACAACCTTCTCCGGAAACTTGTAGGGATCAAGTGGGGTGCAAACCCCCAGGTCTTAAAGTCAACAGCAAGCAAGCAAGCATTATGATTAAACCCGACCCGTGAGACTTGTTCACCCTTTATTAATTACGTTCGGGTGTAACAATTCATTGGAGCGAGTTGTTTTAACCCGTGTCTCTGACAGGAGTCACTCCACCTCGCTCCAATGCTCCAGGCCATCCCTTTCCCCCCTATAGCACGCTGATGCGCGATGGGGGCACAACTATCAGCCAAATGCTCTTCACGTTAAAATCCTGGGTAATAAGATTTTAATGTGGTGTCCTAATCGGTTTGAAAACTAGGCCAGCGTGAAGCGCTTTGAGCCTTTAACTACTTGTGATTTGTCCGCGGTTCTGTTTTTGCTTGCTTGGGTCCCAGACTTAAGGTCTGGTCCCAAATGTATTTACTAATAAGTGCTATCTATTTTTGTTTACCTTTGTTTTCGTCTCCTTTGCTGTCGTTGTTTCTTTATAGAGTTACGAACTATCGTCTTTTGTTGTTCTGTATACTTATTCCACTATTTGCTGCTTTGGTCTCTTGTGTTTCCATCGGTGGAAAGCGTCGTACCCTAGCATCTCACGCAGTATGGGGCTCGGATGGTTTTCTAATTCTGGGAATTTTATCCTAGCTCTTTCTGTCATGGTGTCTATGACTCTTACTTGTTGCAGGTCTCTGAAGAGGAATCTCTCTGCAACGTATCTAGGTACGTCTACTGCTTCCCTTAGGCTGTTGTTGTGTGCCGCTTGTATCTTCTTTTTTGCTGATTTGCATACTTGCCCCCATGCGAGAGATGCATATGTCAATATCGGGATTATTATGCTGTTTATTAGTCTAAGCTTTGTCTTTGTTTTTAGCTTGCTTTTTCTGCCCGTTAGACCTCTTATTGACGCTTTTGCGGCGTTTGTTTTTCTTATCGTGTCTTCTACGTGTTTTTGGAATGTTAATCCTTTGTCCATTATTACGCCTAGATATTTTGCGTTGTCTTTCCACTCGATGGGGTTTTCTTGCAGTGTTAGTCGTTCGTCTGGCAGTTTTCTTCTTTTCTTGAACATTACCGCTTGTGTTTTTTCTGCATTGATGGCGATTTTCCATTTTAGGCACCATTCTTCAATGTCTTGTAGAGCTGTTTGTAGGTTGTTCACCGTTACTTCTATATTTCGGTGTTTGGCCGCTATTGCTGTGTCGTCTGCATAAAGGCTTAACATTGTACCAGGTGTTCTTGGTATGTCTGCGGTGTATATAGAGTACAGTAGAGGCGACAGGACTGCTCCTTGTGGCACCCCAGCTTCTGGTGTTCCGAGTTCTGATAAGACTTGTCCTATCCGAACTCTGAACCTCCGTCCACGTAGGTACGATTGGATCAGTCTCGTTATCGCCTCACCGTATCCGTACTCTCGCATTTTGTATATTAGGCCCTTATGCCACACTCTGTCAAAAGCTTTGCTAACGTCCAGGAAAGCTGCACTTGTGTATTGTTTGTCGTTGAATCCAGCTGCTATGTAAAGTCAACAGCTGAGGCCTTATGTTTCTTAACAGGAGAATATGCTTGTCCCGTCTGGGGTAGATCTAGACACGCCCAAAAAGTCACCACGGCGTTAAATGAAACATGTAGAATAATTACCGGTTGTATGAAGCCTACCCCTCTACCATTACTGTACCGGGCAGCTGGATTCGCATCACCAGACAACCGTAGATGCGCCTCACAATATGTGGAGAAGTTCAGGCAAACTTTCGATGAAAGGCACCAATTATACGGGTTTGACGAACCGCCAGGAATCAGCCGACTTAAATCAAGGAAAAGGTTTATGAGAAATGTCAGCGTTGAGCCACCCGAACTGTTCCCCCTACATCCAGAACGACCTAATGGAATGAACCTGGACTGGAGAACCTGGCGGACACTTAACCGAATTCGCACAGGTGTTGTCCCTGTAAAACAGAACCTTATTAAATGGGGCATCAAGACAGATAACGAAGCACTTTGTGAATGTGGGGAAATACAAAGCATGGAGCATCTGACAGTATGCAGACTTTGCCCATCACAGTGCACCCTCGATGATTTATGACTCGCAAATACAAAGGGTGTAGACGTAGCCCGATATTGGGCAGAAAAACTGTAGTCGGATCCAGACACGAAGAAGTAAAAAGTAAAGTAATAGAATACCTCACAATTGAATAATCCAGAGTTAAAAATGCTTAAAAATTAAAGACAAAAAAGTTATGCGGTAAAATAACTGTTGCCCTACCCAAAACGGATGCCTATGACCGGTACTATAAATTCGCAATGGATGAAATCGATTTATCTCTGGAATATAAATACGCGTACCAATTTTTGTTTTTCTAAGTAAAAGCGTTATGGGGATATTTAAAAAAAGCTAATTACAAGACACCATCTTCAAAGAGCTCTAGCTCCATTAGGAAGTATTTTCGGACTAGGTGAATTGACTTAAATTGTCTTAAAATTATCTGAGGAAACTCCTATCTTCGTTTGTCGGTAGGGTTTCTGGACACACTGTATAATACGTCTTTTTCCAGAATATTCTATTCAAAAATAAAACTCTTAATAAATAACTCATACAGAAGTAAAAACTTCAAATTGTATTTAAAAAGTCATCCAAATGGGTTGCAAAACTTTTCTTTCTAATTCAGAACATCTTCAGTGTCTAGAATGAAGTATTTCCACGTTAGATTAAAGCAAAATGTTAAAATTGTGACTGTTAGAAAGAAGAAACATGTGGGAATACTTTCATTCTGCAGAGTAGTTTGAAACTAGCACACTATTTAAAATGGTAACCCCATAATGGTTTACATATTATATATTAATAGAATATTTTGACTACAAGTCGATGTTGTTAGATATAATAGAATACATGCCTAAAGGGCAACATGCTTCCCTGCCCGAAAATGCTAGGTACTTGCCAGTTCAATGGGCACAGACCAACTGAGAAAATAGGAAATAGACATTCAATATGACAAGAGTGACATGCATGACATGACAAGGTAAAACCAATTTTTGGTTAAAGCTTAAAAAGTGTGGTTTGATTTTGGATTTTTAATAAAATGTAAAGGTTGTTAATAAAAATCTGAAAATGCAAATTTAAATTATTTAAATATTATAATCTATTGTAAAGTCTCAATTAGCAACTCTCTATTCCAGAAAAACTTATGGATTTTATAGATTAAATGTACATAGGTCTATTTCATGGTTCAAAATGTGACGTCATCGATTGTGAAATGACAAGATGAAAGTTAAATTTAGTTAAATAAAATGAAATATACTACATGCTAATATATGGGGATTTCCCGTTGATTTTATCTTAATAAATACTTTGTTTTCCAGTTTCTCTCTTCCCAACAATGATTACAGACTAAAATGCTTTCGAATAATATTCACCAATATAGTCTTATTATTAAATAAGAGAAAGGTAATTACTTATGTTCAATTTCATTATATTCGTATCGAGATCTATGTGATGTTTCAGTAATCACCAAAAAGCCGCACTGTTCCATACAAAATGTCGAAATACACACTAGAAAATTAATGAAGTTCTTTGAGCAGGAGCTTGCAATAATTCTTACAATTAATTTTCTTACCGCTCTTACGTCAAGTCAATGTTAATCTATATGTTCAAGCTGTTAAGCTGTAAATTAAAATATATACCATAATATTTCAAAGAAGTATTCTAGTGCTTGGAAATGACGTTTCGGTTTGGAGCACGGGAAAATTAGAAGTAAGTAATAGGCTTGTGGCATTTATGAAGTGTCGAACGAGGTAATTGTTTATCAAGAACGTTTTGTACCTTGATGTGTTTAATAAAAGCGAGAAGAGGGTGTTTAGAGCTATATTCGGGACAACAATAAACAACTTTGCGAAGTGTCACTTTCTGCTGTTATACAATTGAGTTATACAGGTCTAAGAATTCTTGAACCGTATACTGTTTAATATTAAAGAAAAACTTTACACACTATTTTAACAGCAGTATTAGTGTTTCGAAATATTTGTTAATGAACATTGTACAGAAAATACTACACAGTAAAAACAAAATAATTTATTTTGTAGAAGAGAAAGCCTAAATAATGAGAAGGATTCTTGAGAGATTCTTGGGGCAGAGAGAGAGAGAGAGAGAGAGAGAGAGAGAGGGGAGGGGGGGAATGAGTAAGTACAATGAATTATCACCAAGCCGAAGACATAGACTTTATCGAAAAATTTGAAGAAACAGAACTCACATCACCAAGAGAAATGATATGTACTGTTATGATCTGCTTTCTCTTACTTTTATATTAATTAGTATTTATTTAATTAACTATTCAATTGTCGCAAATCATACATAAAAAAATTAAGAAAAATTTCAGGGTGCCTTTTTGTCATAAAAAAATAACTAAATTATCTTAGGTTATACTTATCATTTCTCGTAGCTTCAGTATCTCTTAGTTGATCCTTATGGGGATAAAATAGGAAAAGGAAATAAATAAAAATACCGTAAATAAGCACATATAAATACCTTTATTATCAAAAGCAATGCTCTGAAAATTTATCAATTAAATTCTGTGGGCATAACTGTCCAAATGAAACTTTTACCTAACTAATTCAAACTAATTTACTAATTCAAACAAATATTTATCGCTTTGTTCTTGATACCATTAATAAAACAAGCTAAACAAACCAATTTAGGTATTCGCAAAACTACTTATATGTACTTCCTATTAAATTTTTTGAAATGTTGGAATCTTAATTCATATGCTCTTACGCAAAAAAATTAACTTCTGATTATAAAGGAAATCTATCACATAAGTTATTGACTAATCTTTTTTATTCACACACAATGATGTCTCCTCTTGACCCAACCAGCTTTTCTGTTGATTATGTTAGGCTACCAATCAAAGCCATCTCCGTTCTCAGCATCAATCCAGCAGCATACCAGCAACTATTTCTCCAAAACACGAGCCAGGCCTCTCTTGACCAGTACTCGTTCAATAATCTCCAAAACTCTCTCCTCTCTTTCTCACAATAGTAATCTCCTGAGCCCCAAGTATCTTTTTTACTTGGTGTCACAAATAATTTTAATAACTCTAGTTCTTGTAACTTACTCTCTTGGACTTTACAGAATCAAAGAGGTATTTCTTCTCAATTTTATTTGTCTCTCGTTCCACTTTTCAGCTACTCTTCACTATCAAACAACCACTAGTACTTGCTTCTGAACTACTCACGAAAACTTTTGACTGCTCTTCTCGGATGCCGGTCACATAATAAGATCCTTTTCCAAACTGTCTTAACATTCAAACTTCTCTCTCCCCATTCCAAATTGCCAAGCCAATCAGAAACATTTCTCTCTCCACATTCCTCTTTTTTCATTCGAAAAACCCATGCATTCTTTCAACAAATACTTCTACTCATCATAATTACTTTTCGGGAACTCTACAAATATTCTTGGGCTTAAACAAAAGGACTTAAAATTCCAAATTTCTCTACCTTATTTTTCTAAAAACTAATTATTACAATTACCTGTGGATTTTGCCTTTCCCGCAACAAAACAATCTTTTTAAAATTATAATCCGAAATAAATTGTCTTTTCACTTCACTTTATTCACAAATGTCTTTAATTCTTCCGGGATAAACTCATTAAGGAAAAACCCACTACGTAAAAGCTACCTTCTAATAAATAGTTACAAATCAATATACAAATTTATGTGCCCGCGTTATATAAAAAAAAAACTAAAATTTTTATTCTATCTTTGATTGATAAAATGATACACAATAGTACATGTACAACTGTTGTGGTACTATGATAATACAACTAGACGAAAATACAAATCCCATCCCCATTAAGAGAGGCGTGAGACAAGGAGACTGTAACAAAATAGAAACTTCTGTTGGAGTGAATGTAAAGAGAGTGATAAACTCCAACAGAAGTAGAAAAAGAAAATATATGTAAGCTAGTGGAACAAAAATGTGTGGCTTCTACTTTGAGAAGCCGAAGTAATGAAAATACTAAGAAAAAGCTGAAGTAAGAAAATGCTACTCTGCAGTAGTATTATGTAGGGGGAAAATGATAAGATGTAGAAATAGATGGACTGATAATAAAAGTATGAATAGACAGAGGCAAACTGAATAGAGTTAGCTAGCAAGAGATGCAAGAGAACGACAACTTGACACTCAAGGGTAGATACGGCCAATTTTGCATGCCTGTCGAAGACGGTAGCTCTAAGTAGATAGTAATAATGACTAAGAAGGGAAATATTAAGATAAGAATAATGTACTGAAAGGGATAAATATGAATAATTGCAAAAGAAGAACAAATTGAATAAACCCAATAAATCATGGGCGCCAAGAAAATGATCTTCGATCATTCTCCCGGGTATCTTACACTGCTGTCAAATATATTAACTCAGTAAATATAAATATAAGGAAATAAGAATAAATGATATACAAAATAAGTAAATATTTATTAAAAATAGCTACTAGATATTTGACAAACTCTGAGTTAAACAGTGCATATACTGTCACTCTAACAGGACAAAAGTTATCGTTAAACAAGTTATATTCAAGATAATAACAATGATGTTACCTGTCACAAAATTAAAATACCTCTTACTTACATATAGGACACAACTCACATGAGACCCTTTACCAAATGGTTATAGTACGCTTGCTACGTACAACTAAATTAAAACCCGAAAAATATGACTAATACTATAAAAACAGCAGGCACAAGCCTGACTTACGCCTCAAAGTTATAGAAATGAAGTTAATATAAATACTTAAACGACGACCTGAATTAACCGAACAAATGGAAAAAAGCGAATAAATAATAAAATAAAATATCTGGGAAACAAGCAACTCATATTACAACCTAAATTTAATTACATCAACCAATCAAAGCAATAATAAAGTGTAAAAACCTAATTTTCTAGGCTTATTTCTTGTGCACAAGAACTTACCGTATATACAATAGGTTTGTTCGTAGTACGATCCAATCGATCAGGAACCGTTGCCAACCATCAGACGCATGCGCAGTTAACAGTTAGCGCTGCGCAATTAACAGTTCGAGTTCATAGACTACGAACGCGCTTGCGTCTGACCGTTGGCAACGGTTGCTGATCGTTCTACGAACAAACCTAATAGTCTGGGAACTAAATACACTAATATTCAAATATGTTATATAAAAAAACAAAGGTAAGCTAAATCTAAAAAAAAATAATAAACATAGTGCATTAAACCAAAACGTATCTTCTTCTTCTTCTTCTTCTTTTTCTTCTTTTTATATAGACATTACTCTGTTTGTTTTTCAATGTGCCTCCAGTAAGTTGTCATTCCGTCCAGGAAACATTGGGGAACCGTCTCTTGCCGTCCTTACTACTCTATTTGTTGTCATTCGACTTATATGGTCGTTCCATTCTACTCTTCTGCTTTTCACCCAGTTAATAATGTTGTCGACCTTGCATCTCTTTTGTATATCTGCACTTCTAGCTCTATCCCACAGCGTCTTACCATCGATTTTTCGCAATGTTTTCATCTCTGCTGTTTCTAGCATTCTTTCTGTCCTTTCTGTATCAGGTCGTGTTTCTGCCGCGTATGTCATTAATGGTCTAATGACTGTTTTGTAAATTCTGCCTTTCACTTCTTTTCCGATGTTTTTATTTCTCCATGTTTTTTCATTAAGGCAACCTGCGGCTTTGTTTGCTTTATTCACCTGATCTTCCACTTCTGTTTCGAGCTTTCCGTAGCTGCATAGTGTGATGCCTAGATATTTAAACTCCATGACTTGTTCTATTATTTGACTCTCCAGCTCTAATTTACACCTTATTAGATCTGCTGTTATAACCATGCAGTTAGTCTTTTTTGGAGAAATTAACATGTTAAATTTTTTAGCGGTTATATTAAATTCGTGCAGCATACGTTGTAAAGTGAAGATGATTTACAACCAAAACGTCTGAGATATAAAATACAATAGATACTCAAATCACCACACTAATTGTTCCCAAGCAAACCCAAACGACTCCTAACAAGTTGCTGTTGCATCCTCGAAAATGAGCACCAGGATGGTGCCAAATCATGCCTCCTGTAGGCCCAGGTGTCGAGACGAAAATTGAGCTGAAACGCTCATAGCTTGCTCCCAATGACATACTTCCAAATTGACTTGTCTGTGGCTGTCTCAGGCTTCTCGAGATGTTTAAAGGGCTATGACTTCATATGTTTCTTCCAAATGGCCAAAAACAGATCCCTAGTTTCATTTCACATATAAATATGTGAGCAAAAAATGGAGAGAAGAAGTAATAAGTCAGAAACTTTTTTTAGAAGAAATAATACTGAAAAAGTGACCATTAACTGGGACAAAAACTAATCTCATTTTACCTTGAACATGTGAGTTTGAAGATATGAACAGATATAATGACTTGGAAATTGAAATTTGAATATAGAATATGATTTATCTGAGAGAATATAATATTTGTAAAAATATATTGAATTTATAAAAACATTGGATGTTCAATCAGTTTTAAACCTACAGAGAAATGATAATTATTTCCAATATTAATTGAGAATTGCATATGTTTGGTTATATCTAACCAAAAATCTGATAGTATATAGTTTTCCCTGAATGGATATTAAATAAAGATCTAAATAATCTACGTAAACTTCACCTAATAGGTTGACTAAGGAAATTTAACAATGAAACTAATATTTCACATTTTCCATAAAAAACATCAACTAAAAAATTATTAAAAAAAATATAGATTTCTTACCGGGTGATTTTTATCCAGATTCCATTGATGGTACTTCAACCCTTATTCCAGAAATAATTTGTGGTAACTTTTCAATTTAACATTGCACTAAAGACATTTAATTAAATGTATCTAATTTTTAATTATCAACCCGCCATTTGCCTAAGCACTTCGACAGCCAGCAGCCAAGTGTCGTCTCCTTCCTTCTACGAGTACGACGTTCAACCTCAGAACACGAAAGAATATTCATCGCTAGGTGGCGTACATAGTACGTTCCATCAGTGATACCAAAACACAATTGGGTGTGGCATCGTTGCAAGAAATTTTAAATATAAAAGATAATAATTAGAAATAGTTAGTTACGCGAAAATTAGAGAAATTAATTAAGAGATCACGAGAAAATAATTATGAAATAATTAAAGAGTTCAAAAATACTCTCGTAACGTATCGAACCGTTACAAGACGTAATCTCGCCAAAGCTTTTCAACCTAGCCCTAGAAGACGTCTTCAAAACGACAAATTAGTCAACCTATGGCATTAACGTTAATGGCAACACGCTAAACCACCTCATATTCGCTGACGACATTGTGATTATAGAGAGCTCATTCGAGGAACTGCAAATTATGATGGAGGAACTCGCAGGCAGCTCCCAATACGTCGGCCTAAAAATGAATATAAGAAAAACAAAAATAATGACAAACACAGATGACCCCAGACGTATAACTATAATTGACAGTGAGATAGAAAAAGGCCAGGAATATATCTACCTAGGCCAAACCCTGAAACTTGACAAAGAGAACGAAAGTGCGGAAATTACTAGGAAAGCAAGATTAGCATGGGCAGGATTAAGAGAAAGCCGAGGTGATGAGAAGGGCTCTTGAGACAGAGTGTGCACTGAGTTATCACCAAGATGAAGATATAGACTTTACCTAAGAAGTCAAAGAAAAGGAACTAGAAAGGCCCGAAAAACAAGAAGACATAATAAATTCCACATCATCGAGAGGAATGATTGAACTAGGTAATCAGAAAAAGTTCACCAAAGAAAGCACCTGGTCCAAAATCACTAACAGTATTGATTTCTTCGAATCTGCCATCGAATGCAATTGTATATTTGACAAACATAACAAATGCACCACCAAGAAACAGGTTCTTCCCAAACCGATGGGAGGAAGCCCATGTAATCATAACACCAAAGCCAGGAAAGGACCAGTAATTTTCGCAAAATTACAGGCTTACTTTCAGCAGTAAGTAAGGTAGTAGAACGAATCATCCAAACTAGACTCCAATAAGAGACAGACAGGCTAAGATTAGTCCCAGAAGCACAATTCGGATTTAGAGCTCAATATTTCAGCGAACTACAAGTACTTAAGACTCACAAAATACACAACAGATAGATTTAACGACAAGCAATATACAAGAACAACATTCCTGAATGTAAATAAAGCCCTCGATAGAGTGTTGAATGAATGAATAACATACAAAATGAAAGATTATAGATACAGCGGGGCCATGACGAAACTTATATTCTCGTACCTAAACTAACTGAAGTTCAGGATCCAGATAGGACCAGTTCCATGTGTATATGCAATCTTGGAAGCTGGAGTACCACAGGGGGCAATCTTATCACCGTTCCCGGATAGTATATATACAGTAGAGTTCCCGGAACACTAATCAGCCTTTACGCAAACGACAGTGCAATCGTGGTAAAACACAGGAACCTGGATATAACTGTTAGAAATCTACAAACGACACTGGAGGAATGAGGTATCCAATGAAAAATAGCAATAAATCCAGAAAAAACGCAAGCGGTTATCTTTAAAAAGAGAAGAGAAAACCTAGAACACCTAACATTGTAAGACAGACCCATCGAATGGTAAAACTAAGCTAAATATGTAGGAGTCACAATGGATCTGATGGTGCAATGGCGAGAGACGCAATAAGAGGAATCACCAAAAAGCAAATTAGCTACGAAAACAAACTACCAATAATTACATACGCACTTCTTGCATGGGGACACTTATAGTCATAAAAAGAGAAAGAAGATTTGTACACACAACAACTACCTTAAAGAAGCTGTAAAGGTGCAAAGATATGTCGCTGAACGGTTCCTATTCAGATACCTAAAACAAATAAGAGATATGATGGAGGAAAAAGACAGAACAAAATTCACTGAACTAGAAGACCACAGAAACCAGATCTTGCGAGTGATATTAAGATATGACGTACTGTAGATGGAAGCACAGAAATCTGCAATCTGCAGACTAGGTGATTGCACTAGTCGTTGAAATAACAAAGTTCTATCTGCCTAAGGTGCCATTTTTAATTATGACTGTTTGAATTTCTATGTTATGAATTTATTTTACTATTATTGCCACCTCTATGTGTTAACAATGTAAATTAAAAAAAAAATAATATATCTTTATTAACCGTAAAAGGTTACTTCAATAGTTAATACAAAGGAGTTCTGATTTGAGAAATCATTTAAATTTATTTAATAAAGGTGTATCTTCCACATATACACTTGCTTAACAATTATTATATAATAAAACAACTTGAAGTTATTTGATAAAGTCTTATTGTTAACTTATAAACTCTTTTAATTCTTACATATAGGACCTTGTGTACTTAGTTGACTGTTTTTTATGTCAGTTAGAACCTTGTTAACTTATCAACATTTAAAATTCTCTCAGATAGAACCTTGTAACTTACGTATTTCAGCCACCTGTCAATAGATGTCGGTGTTAGTATTATATTAAGGTGAAGAACATAAAATAAAACCAGGTTACATAAAAATCTCAGTTTAGACAAAAATTGCAGATAGAACCTTGTTATTCTGACGCAACGTAAGTGAATCAATGACTGAAAGGTTTTGTATGAACCACCGATATACGAATGGATACGTTCTTCATTCCATCTGTACCAGCAAGTTCTATCTGACGAGCTAATAATAGCGAAATACGTGTCACAATATGACAGGTACACGAGGTGTCCATATTCCTGTTTGTATATTATATACATATAATTATATTATTTATATGACTCCACATGTACCATATCATATAATACAATACACCAAATATAATGTAATAACAAAGTAAAAATATCCAGACAGTTTTACGCTCATACTAATAAACTAAAAGATATTCCCCCTTACTTATGTCGCACCGTGATCATAATAATCTCTGCTAAACGGTCTCGACAAAGTTTGTTAGAGATATTTTCTAATTTCCTTCGGGGATGTAGAACAATAATTCTTAAACAAATGAACAGCAATATAATCCGAAACAATGAGTATAGCAACATTCAAAATAACGAAATAACTCACTTTGGCAAGTCGAAATCTCGTATTATTCTAACTGCCAGCCAGCACCAGACTGGATACACCCTGCATAAAAGCCTTTCCAAGGCTCCCTCTCGTTTGTATAGAGTAGTTATAAAGTCAGCGGGTTGTAATAAAATCTCACCCTGATTGTATGTAATATGTTTATACAAAACTAAGACTTAGTATTCAGAGGGAAACTGAAACAAGTTCGTTCTTGTAATTTATTCTTGGCTGACTTTTAGCATTATGTGGAGCTTCTCTGGCTTTTCGGTACCCGCTTCTTGTTTGCTGCAATTATTCCGCAAAGGATTTGAATAATTATTCATTTCTACAAACACTTTGACACAACGCTGCATTACTAATATCGCGACAATTGATATTGTTTTCTTAATTTGAATAAATTAGCTATCTCACCATAAATCTTCTTCTAGTCGGATATCTTTCATTTTTTAAATCATACAGAACAAGTAAAAACTTCGTTTGTATAATGGTATAAAAAGCTTATTCAAAAACTATTAAAAAGTCATCCAAAAGGATTCGCAAAACGTTTTCGATCTAGATCAGATCATCTTCAGTGCGTTCTGCTTAGTAGATGAAACTAGCAACCTTATAGAATAGGTGACATCGAGAAATATGATTTACATTTCGAAAAAATGGTGTTAGCAGCGAATCTGCGAAGTGACTATTTATCAGACTTCGGTCTGATAAATAGACTGTCATCTCCTATACTCTTGTTGGTCTGTGTCCATTGAACTGGCAAGAACCACACGTTATCATCGAGCACTAAATCATGTTGCCCTTTGAGCACTTTTAAATTCATCTTTTAACATCGACTTAGAGTCGCTACTAACACCATTTTTTCGAAATGTAAATCATATGTCTCGATGTCACCTATTCTATAAGGTTGTTAGTGTCATCTACTAAGAAGAACGCATTGAAGATGATCTGATCTAGATCGAAAACGTTTTGCGAATCCTTTTGGATGACTTTTTAATATTTTTTCAATAACCTTTTTATACCATTACACAAACGAAATTTTTACTTGTTCTGTATGATTTTTAATTATGGTATACAGCCAGCTACTGGGATTTTCCCATTGATTTTGTTTCATGTTTTTAGTTACGTATACTCGTTAGTTTCTACATTTAATATTACAGTCGAACCCGCTTATTAGAGTACCGGTTATAGGAATATCCCAGTTTATGCAATATAAATTCGAGGTCACAAAACGTTTCCATTTACCCTTTAATAAATTTATTTGTTTATTGGAATATGGTTTAGTAAACTAATACCGCATAATAGAATATTTTTTTCAGGTCAACGAATAAATTATTACGTACGATTTCCAAAAAATTTAAAATTTGTCTGGTATAATGATTTGTCGATCACAGCTTCGAAAGCCTGCTGATTTTTATATTATTACCGTTTGTCAGATACCTAATAAACACTTTATTACTGCGTTATGAGTAAACGCTCCTTTCCGACAAAATTTCAATGGCTCTCTGGCAAGGTCATAAAATAATTGCATTTGTCTATAAATTTCTATAAATATAAATTTCTATTGTCACCCACTTGGCTGTTTTTGGAAACAGCATTTTTCTATAAGAATATTTATTACCAATAGTTGATCGTTTCTTCGGAAGTCTTTTCTAAAACCAAATTCCAATTTATTTTCTAATCGTTTCGTAATTATCTTTGTAAATATATTATAAATTTTTATTGACATAAAAAGACCTAAAACCATATGCATATACATATTGACATAGTATGTATTATTATAACGTATATTCGGTATTACACTTATTTCAGCTTGCCACCAATGATCGGTTATTAGAATATCCCGCTTATAAGAATATTTTTGCTTGACACGAAGGCTATTTCACTAAGCGGGTTCGGCTGTATTATATTTGATGAATTTTAAATGCCGATACTTTGTTATTTAAAGTCCGGATTATAAGCATGACAGAAAGGTCAAAATGAGCACTTATTTAAGCAAAAAATGTCTCAAAATTAAGCAAAGTTTTTATGAAATATGCAAGGTTCAAGAAAAAAACCTGTAAGTAAACATAGATAATAAACGACATTAACATTAAATTACATTTATTTTTAATTATCGAATTATTAACAATAAATAAAAAATTACATAATTGTTAAACTCTAATATAATAAAAAAATCTAAAAATAATTAACATATTAATATCTATATTATTTATTCGTGGCCATTAGCATAAAAACAATTAACAATAATATGTTTTTTAAAATTCTTTTGTAAAAAGCTATGCCTTCTATCTGTATACATATATTTATACGTAGAAAAAGTTCTTTCAACATCTACAGCTGTGATTGGTGCGTATTTAAATTTATACAAAGGTACTGAATGTAAAAATATTTTACAACAATATAATAAATTTGGGCTGTCTGGAGACAAATATTAGTTTATTACATCGACAGGTATAACAATGGGTTTACCCGTTTATCTCCTAAGCCTACATAAGGGATTAAAATTCTTATGGTTTATTGAATTATTAGTTTTATAGCTTTGTAAACTTCATAGAATTTTGCTTAAGACAAGAAGTACAATATACATGAAATGCGTTGCCACGATGGCAACGCATCCCTTGTAACGGCATGTAAGTGGATCAAAACAATATTACTTTTTATTATTTTTGAATTTTGGAAGCATTTTTAATTTTTGATTAATATTTTTAATAAGTTTTTTAAATTATTAAAAGTTTTTACTTTTTTCAACAAATAGTTATAAACTGCATGCATCCATGTGCTTATACATGCTTATGAGTATCTGTTTCTCATAGGTGTGCATTTGTATGTATCGGTTTGTTGTTCTGAAATGTCAACAGTTACATACCCCCCTTTTTTCAAATTTTTTCAAATTTTGGCTTTCTATTAGCATTTGTACAACCAGACAATATTCTAACTCTGGTTTTCTTTAATTGTAGCATTTAACTAAACGCCGACCTGAAGATGATCTGATAAGTGTAGAGATCGAAACCGGTCGTCAAAGTATCATTAAATGATTGTGAGTAAGTCTGTGTTTCATTATTACATTATTTAATATGGACTCACATATGCAACCCATTCAACATTAATTTTTTTCTTTATGGACGTGAGTTTTCGTTTTATGGATCTTTCCTTTAAATGGGGGTAAACTAGACTGAGCATATGGGACAAAGCTGATAGGTCTCTGGTATATTCTTGAATTGTGGTTATAGGATCTGTTGATCCCGTGATATTCATTAGGAGCATGTTAAGTTGATCAAAGTTTAGAGGGAAAGGTAGAGGGTGATTTTCTATGAAGCTTTTAGGAGGGTCAAGTAAGAGAGAAAATGAGCATTCAGAAGTGCTTGCTGAACTAATTTTAGCTTTTTTAGATTTTGCTTGAATTTTAAGTGGTGGAAAAATGTTACAATCTTTTGAAGATGGATCTGCTTCAGGTGAAATAATTTTATCAAAGTTACGTTTTGGTTGATTAATTATGTGACTGTCCTTATTTGATGCATCTTCTTTGTTCGGTATCTCCGGGACATTGGAAATAGACATTTGTTCACACTGAGAAGGGTTTGTATAATTGGGTGCTTGCAAAGATATATTTGTTGCGCTGGATACCGATGCTTCATTGTTTTGGTTGGGGTTTAGTTGAGCTAGTGGTTCGAAGCACTGTGATGCAATGTGACCTGGCTTCTTGCATCTAAAGCAAACTAAACTGTCTTGAGAGATGAATATTCTATATATCGTGTTGTCAAAAACAAGAGTAAATGACTCTGGTAGTGTTAGACTGTGAGGACTGATATAGATTTGTCTTCGAAAACTAAGGATGTGATTGAACTCAGGCATAGAAGCACTAATTTTGAGGAATGTCATGGGGAAGACAGGAGCTATGCCGATTTTTTGTAACTCATTGATTAGCAAGTCGTGCGGTATTGAAGGACATACGCCGGAGAGCACAAGTCGTTCCGCTGGTGTAACTAACCTTCTTGCTCTGACAATTTTACCTTGTATTTCTATTTGACCATAATTATTCATAAAATCATCCACTATTTGTTTATTGGATAAATACATACATATGCGATTATTAGATAATCTAGAAGAGAAGATTATATTTTTCGGTTGAATTATATTTCCAAGTGGGAGAAGGTAGTCTTGAAGTTTGGTGTTTTCTAAGGCACTAAATATAATTGCTTGGGACTTTAAAGGAAATTGCACTCTCGACGCTGCCAAAGAGTATGACTGTGATGCGTTTATTTGACTTTGATGGTCTTGTATTGTAAAACTGTTGTGGGATTCCATGTTTGAATTCATTTCGATAAACGTTAAGTGAAAAGTAAGTCCGACCCTGTACACCTGCTAAAACAGGTATATCGGTCTTTACTAAAAGCGGTTATTTTGCTGGTGAAACTGGATTTGTGTATTGACAACAATAACAAATAATTGCAATTTGCTGACTTTAATGCTAATTTTACTGGATATTATGTAAAGAGTTTGTACACTTACAGTTTATTTCAATATATCACTGAGATTCACAATTTATAACTTATATTAAACTTTGTTAATATTAAAAATATTCGGAGCACACATTGAATACAACATTATAGTTTTCGATGCAGGATCGGTCTCCCTCTTATTTACTCGTTTAAGAGTATTTAAATTCCTTTATAAAACCATAAGTTTTACTAGATAAGACGGAGCATTTACGTTTCTTTTAAGACTGGCAGAAATTTCCATATACTTAAATTTTTTTATATAGCGCCCCGACAACTTGCCATTGGCATGGTCATGGTACAGTGAATTTATGCAATCGGGTAGGTACCTAGTGTAATGTGTAGTGTGTGTGTGTTGAATAAATATCTTGTTACTTAGCAAAGTGGACATCATTGTCTTTGCAAAGAGACGCTAATTGTATCCGAACGTCTGCTGTCCCTCCGGTAAATATAATTAAATTATATTGCTCTATTTGAACGGTTCTATTTTTAGATTTATTTTTGATTTAATAAGTTTCTTTTACTAACTTTTCTCTTTACTAATTATTAAATAGTGATTTTGGGTTCTTTGAAATTAATTATACGTAAAAATTGGCTCTTATAATTTATTAGGACTTAATTACCTCAAACAGTCTCGGTAACTCCTTAATAATTCATAAATTAAAGCTTATTAAAGTTGGCCACCACCTCACCGTCTCAGATCCAAAGTTTTTATTTCATTTTGAAATTTCTTTTTCTCCCTCCCGATCCCGAAGCTCTCATAATAATGTATTTAGATCATGTAGCGATTCATTGATTAGATTATTATTTTGTGCTGACATGAAAAGAATTTGTAATATAAAACTGCTTCCAGATTCGCAATTTAGTGTCGTTCGCTACCCCTAAGTAATTTTAATGACTTTATTTGCTGAAAATATTATTGAAAGGTATATTCGTTTTCCATTTCTCTACACTTTATATTCACGTCTTGTCCCATTAAGTTTTTATTAAAGGCTAAAGTTGAAATACCTTCGGAAAAAGTTTTTCTTTTTCTGATTTTTTGCTTTTCCCGCGAAATGCTTTTAGTTTTTGGTTATTGGGGTTTCTTACATAAATCCAATTTAGGAGAAGGTACGAAGTCGTAAATTAATAAACTGGAAATGATATCTCAGCAACATATTGTTGTAGAATTGTTTTTTTTTAAGAAATTCAGAAAAAATTAAATTTATATCAACGACCATAAAATGATAGTTTTTCATCACCCTGTATTTTCATCACCAAAATTGTTTAGAATTTAATTTTGCTATTAAGCAAGTGTTTCGGGGAAAAAGTGAAACGACTAATAAGTGATTCGACGAAATGCATGGGACATGAACAAACATTTCGGTGATTAGAAAGTGGACATCGTTGACGAAAACAAAGACGGCTTTAAGATCCTTTCCGGGAAGGTTTTTAATGTGGTGTACAATTGTATGAGATTTTAGATGTTAAAGTAGAAAGTAGGAAATAAAGAATTATAATATCTCTTGAAAAATGACAAATTGGAAAAGTTCTGTGGAAAAATATTTGTTTCAGAAGAAATGGGTATGAATGGTTTTGAGAGGCGTGTTTTTTTTTTGATAGATTGGGAAAGATGAGGTAGAAGGGAGAAGAAATTAGGAGTCAGAATTTGGCGAGAGACGAGAGGTCACTGTGTAATTAACATCGGTGGAAGGCAGTCCAGTTTTTTGTTTTAAAAGTTTAGTAATCAGTGTAGAGTGTGTGTAATCGAACTTTGCGAGCAGAATCAAGTGGAAACCAACCGGTTGAAGAGTCAATTTTCCTGGTCCGAGGGAGCTTCTTTTGTTTTGTCTAGAACGAGTAGCTGATTAATATCTTTTTGCATAAGATATCGAACAAGGAAAACTGAGTAACAGAATTCGAGCAAATCCTGTATGATTTTTGGAAGCAGTCGTGACGAGAGGGACTTTTTCGCAACATCCAGAGAGTACGTGTTTGGGAGAATCAAGGACGGCGCAATCCAGAGAACGAGGCAGTGAAGAAACAAAAAGGTCAGTCAAATTATTTGTCGGAATGGAGAAAATTTTTGTTTATATCAAAATCATATTTGTTTATTTGTTTATTGAACTTTTTTTACGCGGTTATTCATTTAAAATTTAAGAAATCAAGTCAAAGGAAGAAAAGTAAATTTTATTAAATTTAGTGTCAGTAAATAATAAATTAATTAAATAATTTTTTTGTCAAAACAAGGAGATATCAGAGTTAGAGTTTAATGATTAATGTATGTAGATAAGGACACACCATTAAACTTGATAAAAATAATAAACTTAAAGATAAAACCCATAACTAAATTAAAATTCATGGTGACGTTTCAATTATTACTTTAATCATCGTCAGAATAATAAGTTTCTTGAGCGGATGCTTTAAAATAATTTTAAAGGAACAAACAATAATTAATGAAAACGTAAAAATGACATTGACAATCATTGGGTTAAGTCAATAATTTCAAATACGCCATGTCTTGTTGCGTGTTTAAGGGTGGCTTCAAAAGAAATATGGATAAGGCCTCCTTGATGCTGAGTTCCGTTGGAGAACTTGCATGACCAATGATTGAGAAGTCCTTAAGACTAATAGGGTGGTCAGAATCAGTCATATGTTGGAATACCGCTGAATTTGGAGTTGTTCTTGATCGTCTTCCTAAGTGAGGAGTGACACCTAAGTGTTCGCAACATCTGACATTAAAGTGACGTCGAGTCTTTCCGACTTACGTAGCTGCACAGCTACTACATTTGAACTGGTATATAATGTTAGATGCGAGATCACTAGGAATCATGTCTTTCACATGGAAACGAGATCCTATTTTTTCCAAAGTCGTGAAAGAAAATCTTAATTCTATAGAGGGAAATGCTTTTTTAATTGTTCTACGGATGTTGCGTCGGATTTGTAAGCTGTGGTAACCAGTATATGGAAGTTTGATATAGATCTTTTCTTTGATTTCTTCTACTTTGCTGTTTGGTTGGAATTTGTTATTGAAAGAACGTCTGATGTATCTTTCTAAGAAGTACAACGAAAAACCATTTTTACTTAAGATCACCTTTATGTTTTCTAACTCTTCATGTAGGAATTGCCAGGTTGAACAGATAGTGAAAGCGCGGTAAATAAGTATATTGATTAAACTTGTTTTGTATTTGTTGGGAATGAAGCTATCTGCGTTTATATACAGGCCGGTGAAGGTTGGTTTTCTATATATTGAAGTGGAAAAACCTGAAGGTGATCTGAAGGTGTTAATTCCTAAGAAGGGCAGATTTCCATTGACTTCAATTTCACTAGTAAATTTTATATTGTGGTGTTTCTAGTTGAGATAATCTAAAAAATGTTGAATGTGATCGGTATGTTTGAAGATAAGAAAAATATCATCCACGTATCGTCTATAAAGAAGTGGCTTAAAATCAATTGGACAGTTGATTTTTTTGGATGATATTTTTCTCATCTTCAAACATACCGATCACATTCAACATTTTTTAGATTATCTCAACCAGAAATACCACAATATGAAATTTACTAGTGAAATTGAAGTCAATGGAAATCTGCCCTTCTTAGGAATTAACATCTTCAGATCACCTTCAGGTTTTTCCACTTCAGTATATAGAGAACCAACCTATAATATTTAAACCATATTTCTTTTAAAGCCACCCTTAAACACGCAACAAGACATGGCGTGTTTGAAATTATTGACTTAACCCATTGATTGTCAGTGTCATTTTTACGTTTTCATTAATTATTGTTTGTTCCTTTAAAATTATTTTAAAGCATCCGCTCAAGAAACTTATTATTCTGACGATGATTAAAGTAATAATTGAAACGTCACCATGAATTTTAATTTAGTTATAGGTTTTATCTTTAAGTTTATTATTTTTATCAAGTTTAATTGATTAAGTAAGAGATTGTTGCAACAAAGTTTAAATTTAATATTTTTTGAATCACATGTACACGGCTTATTTGATAAAAACAATAGATTACATTTATATGATATTGAGTGTTTCCAATTTCCCTGTTTCCACCCTGGAAGAAGTAAGCAATCAGAAATATTAGAAGCCACAAATCACAGGTATTGTAACCAATACAAAATTAGCCCTGAGAATAAAATTGATTGGAAGATTTAATTTGAATTTAGTTTTTGTTTTACATAGGCAGTAAATAAAATAATTGAATAATTAATTAAAGTAAGAATTTGCTAATCAATCTAATTAAATAGATATAATAGAGCATAACATGATGTACATTTGACATTGACGTTAAAGACCGGGCATTGTCGTGAATGTCCATTTTCTCTGGTTATTAGCGACAATGCCCGGCCTTTAACGACAATAAATAACATTAGCTATTGGCCAATGGGTTCTCGGTGAATTCGTAACTATTTTAATCCCCCATCCTAATTACAGGCCAACTCGTAACTCTGGCGAGCAGGTAATTCTTCGATAACCCACTAACTACCGGTGAATTAATAACATTTTTAAGTAATGTTGATAATTTAATACCGGTATTCCAGGTATGTAGGTAGGTACCTGTAAAAATTACTCTCTTTGAAGGTGGTGTAAAAGGTATTCATCATTTATGTATTGTCTCTTGAAAGAGTTACTAGAGAAAATCCAAATAAATTTTGTGAAAATGACTGAAATTCTTGTAACAGATAACATATTTCGTAATGAGTGCACGTAGGTGTAAGTTATTGGTGGTAAATAATTTTAAATTTCAATTTAAGAAAGTGCTAAAAATTGGAAAACATTTATGGTACTGTTCTGCATCTGGTTGCAAGGCAACCTGTTATACCGACGGAATCATACGGCCTGCTATCATACGGCCCATATTCTCATTTAAAAAAATCATCGATTGCGTCATCACGCCCAGATGGATGACATCACTAGTATGATATGTATACCAAAAAATTAGAATTTAAAAATAAAAATCGACCTATTTCGGGATTTATCTCCAGAGACGCCCATTCTCGAGAAAATGAATTTATTCCAACTCAAACGTCCTCACTGTATTTGTTTATAAGCCAAAAAATTGTTTATAACTTTAAAACAGTGCTGAGGCCGCTTACATAATCCGATTTAAATTCTGTAACGTATATTAGATAGGTAGAGAGCCTCTTTATATGTGAAAAAATTAGCAAACTTCTAAATGGTCTACTTTCTGTTCAGAAAGTTTTTAAAAAATTTGAACTTTTTAAAAAAAATTTAGATTGCAAAATTATTATGCAAAATCTATCAGGTCGATTTTAATGAAATTTGGTGGACGATTTAAGTATGTTATAAGGATTTTCTATGCGAATTACGAAGGTTCTAATAGGTCTGGATCCCGCGTATGAAAAAAAAAGTTGATTAATAGCAAGCTGAAAATTTGTTAATAGCTTAAGGGTGTCTAGTCTGACAAACTTTGATATATGGGAACACTGGAACAGGGGAAGTTTTAATTGTGGAACAGGTTAAAAATTTGGAACGGTCAGACCACGAAAACGGCACATTTATTTTGTCCGACAGAACACACTTAAACTCTCCGAACAGAGATTAAACTCTCATGCAAAAATCAGACTGCTATTTATCACCAAATGGGCGTTTTAATGATTGGAACATGTAGAATATGTCAAATGACAGGAACTATGACAGGTGATAAATGGCAGTCTGATTTTTGCATGAGAGTTTAATCTCTGTTCGGAGAGTTTAAGTCCATTCTGTCGGACAAAATAAATGTGCCGTTTTCGTGGTCTGACCGTTCCAAATTTTTAACCTGTTCCACAATTAAAACTTCCCCTGTTCCAGTGTTCCCATATATCAAAGTTTGTCAGACTAGATACCCTTAAGCTATTAACAAATTTTCAGCTTGCTATTAATCAACTTTTTTTTCATACGCGGGATCCAGACCTATAAGTGCAACCAAAGTTTTTGAAAAACACTGAATAAAAATATGCTTATTTTGCCCCCTTATTTTGTATTTATTGCTATTTGCAGAAAGGGTAATCATTTGAGACATGTTTAACTAGTCGTATATCATAAAAAATTCAGTTATATTTATTTTAATTCCCTACGACTTTGCTCCAAAATGAATCGTTTTAAAGTTATTAGCAAAAAATATAGAAAAAAATTAATGTTTTTCGAAATTTTGAAATATTTTTATTTTTTTATTAATGTTCCGGGTATATTTGAGAAGAAGCATAAGTCAATTATTATTATTGAAGTTGTCACCTAACTTTATCTGCAAAAATCCGAATGCCACCTCGCACATCCACAAATAGACGTTTTTTTTTACAGATCCGCCCTGGTCTATACATATAATATTGTTTCAATCAAAATAGATTTCAATTTTTGTTATTTTTTTATAGGTACATATAATACACAACATGTTTTTAAGCAAACCAAGAACCATTCGCTTACATAATAATATGCTATATGCCCCGTGTTGGCTTAATCCGTTACTGTTCAAATTTATTTCTTACCTTTTAACCTAACAATTACCTGGAGTATTAGAATTAAACAATGGTTTCGAATTCACCTGTATAAAGTTGTGAGTTGGTCAGGTAATGTTGTAAAAAAAATATCTTAAAATTAGAGTTTTGATCAATAACAGGTCAATAAACGACAGTGGCCAGAAGCAAGTAGCCAATGTTGATAAATAAATAAAATTATACATAATGTATTATATTATTTTTTATTTAAAATAGCTTTTGAAGGCTAATCATTTTAATGTTGACAAGATAGTGAACCATGGCATTTTGTAACACTTTTTTTACATAAATTTACTACGAGTAATTTCAGCACGGGAACAGAAATGAAGCAAACAATAAGCATAACCTAACATTTAGTCAAAATTTCAACATTGACCGATTAACAAAGGGCATTGTTGCCATTGGCCGGAAAATGATAGAAATGTGATCAAAAATTTAAAATTATCATGAATGCCCAGTTTCTATGACCAATAACGTTAATATCCAGTCATTGTCGACAATGACTGAATCCTGGCTTGAGAATTTATGTAAAGAAATAGTTTGTATAACGAAATAAAGTTTTGTTTATTTTTCGATAAATTACTTAAAATGTGTTTGTGTTTGTTGAAAAATAAACATATTCACTGGCAAAAACTCGAAAAGTATTACCTAACTAAGTGAAAAAACGCTACAGAACAAAAGTTGCTTAGAATTAGTCAGTTTATCCATTTCTGTTATTCTGAACGTATATTGTTTCACCCACGAGACACACGAGAATGGGTGATACTCACCCCCAGGGCAAACGCACACATCGGCACAATATCATTATTTTTCTTTGACATGTGAGCTATGTGTATGCCAAATTTCATGTCAATCAAAGCGGATCTTTATAATTTAGAGGTTTTGCAATATTTTACCATTAGTGCATGGACTATACTGCCCTCCTAAGCCAAAATGACGTAAGTCAATATTTTTCTCTATTTATGTAAAAAATTGTGTAGGGTGTTTATACCTATATGCATCAAATTTACTAAACGAAACAGATGTATCTCGCGTTGTTGAAGGGGTTTCATGCAAGATACGTCTGTTTCGCTTAGTATTGATGCGTATTGGTATAAACACCCCATTACATAAACTTTTACGCAAATATGGCAAACTGAGTTAGGCCATTTTGGCTTAGGAGGGCAGTATATTATGCCCTAAAATATTATACAACGTTTTCCTTTTTGCTATCACTTGTTTACATAATTTGTTATTTTTTAATCAATTAGTATCACAAAAGCGAGTTCTCGTTCACTGACCCAGAAAACCCAAATAGTTAGTATCAAGTTTCAGCATGAAAGGCGTCGTTGCTGATATTCTCGGCAGCTATATAGCAATGTCTCAAATACTTTATAATTAGCTATTACTGTGCGTGAGCATGCAAAACATGACATTCGAGGCATGTGATCAATCATAGGAGCTTTGGTAAATGACGTGAAATATGTGGGTAATTGTAAGACTTGCTTAAAACAACCCCTTAAGCTTTATTTCCCATACCCTGGGATCTCTAAGTAGATTGTCGCGTGAGTTCTCTATACCACAAACCTTGCTCTCTGGTTTATTTTCAATAAACATCGGATGTATTAGGGAACTGTTTTATTGCTCTAGTTTCCATATTAGTTACGATATATTTTGGGAGTAGGGAAAAGTGGGAAAAGGGTATAACTTTACCAGCTAAGTTATTATTTCTAATTTTCATAATTTCTCCCAATAATGTAGTTAACTTTGACGTTTCGTCGTACCATTTATTTATTCAATAGCTTCAGACCAATATGTATTTGTTCATTTAAATTTGTTTCTTTCGTTTTCTCTAAACGATCAGGGCCCTGATTCTAAATCAAATTTCGACCAAAAACAAGTCGCTTTCAATATGGCGACGGTTGAAATGCGATTGTGCGAGCCTTGTGGATTTTAGTTGAACTAACGAAGTGACGTCATGAAATAGCGACTATCGAAATTAATAGCGACTTTAAAAAGGGTGTTGATATTATAATTTTGACTGTCGAAATTATTTGACACGGAGATGAATGAATGGCCAAAAGCGAGGTTAGGTTTAGTTTAGATGTGTTTTCTTTATTTCTTGCAAGGAAAACTAAAGCAAAAGGTATTATAATATAGCTGGGTTTAATTGAAATTTGCTTGTTTTGAGGAATTAGATAGAATAGTATTAAATTAGAAATATAATAATTGAGAATGTCCACAACATGAATCATCAACTCAATGAAAGATGTAAGGTAATAATTTGGGAAAATTAGTAAAAAACAAGGAAAATTAATTACCAGCTATTTTATTGCTGAACATGCTGAAATCAAATCTTAAGATGTCCTAAATTAGTAATATAGCTGTGCAAAGTCCACAGAAAGTGTGCTATTTTGTTTATAAACAAATTAGCGCTCCGAAATCTTTTTTTTATTATTGGTCTATAACTTCGAAAATTTTAACTTTAAACCAAAACACTCACATAAAAATTGACAGTAATTTAATTCTGCACATTGATAATTATTCCAATTTCATTCGACGGAAATTTTCCTCGGAAAATTCGGGTTTTCCAAACAAAATCTTTAATTATCAACTAAAATTTGAGGGAAGTCATTATTTATCAATAATATCAATAATAATTAAATAATTTGGTGACAGTGACATAAATCTTTTTTGTTATGAGTGTCTTGAAGATATGAAAATTTGTATGTACAAAGAGGACCGGAATTAAAAGGTATCTAATGGTTCAAAGATTAAAATCCTGTTGTTTATAACTCTGTCGCAAATGCCGGTCAAATTTGACCGGTTATACCTGGAATCACTCCTCTCAATTCAATTTGTTTTTCTTCGAAGAGGACACAGAAGCCGCGCCCTTTTCAACAGCGTTAACTTAGTTTAATTTAATTTAATATTTTCTGAGGGGTTCTATTTGTTTATAAGCCAAAAAATTGTTTCTTTATAACATTCCTGAGACCGCTCAAATGGTCCAATTTCAATCCTGTAAGGTATGTTGAATAGGTATAGTGCTTTTTTATACGAAAATCATAGTTATTCTGGTGTATCATAATCTTTCTGGTTATTATTTCGACCGAAATTTTTTAATTAACATTTTAATTATTGCTAAACTATTGGTTAGATTGTCGCCGGTCTCCTGATATACAGAGAGGGGCTAAATTATGGAATAAATTCATTTTCTTTAAAATGGACGATTTTAGAGAAAAATCCCGAAACAGGTCGATTTTTATTTTTAAATTAAATTTCTTGGCATATATTTCAAACTAGTGACGTCATCCATCCGAGCGTGATGAAGTAATCGATTATTTTTTTAAATAGGAATAGGGGTTCGTGTTGTAGCTCATTTACAAAGGCGTTCAATTCTCTATTCAGTATTATAAATATTAATATCATTATTTATACAGGGAGGCCAAAAAATTTTTTCAATTAAATTAATTGACGCAAGAAGAAGAATGCATGTAATTTATTTAACTCAAAATACATTCTCTTGCTGTCAGAAAATAGAAAAAAATGTTTATTTTGCAAATAAACATTGCTTTTAGTTTAAATTAAATGTTCATACTGCCAATAGGTAGGAGGGAGGCTGTTTGTTATTTAATTTAAGCGAAAAGAAATGTTTATTTGTGAAATAAACCTTTTTTTCTATTTTCTGACAGCAGTACAATGTATTTTGAGTTAAATAAATTACATATATTCTTCTTTTTGCGACAATTAATTTAATTCAAAATTTTTTTTGGCAACCCTGTATAAATACCTATATATTACTGAATAGAGAATTGACCGCCCTTTCAAATGACCTACCCCAGACCCCTATTCCCATTAACAAAATTATCGATTGCGTCATCACGCTCAGATGTATGACGTCACTAGTATGAAATATATGCCAAAAAATTGTAATTTAAAAATAAAAATCGACCTCTTTCGGGATTTTGCTCCAAAATCGTCCGTTTTAAAGAAATGAATTTATTCCATAATTTAGCCCCTCTGTATAATCTAATATAATAAGGGCCGGTTGTTCGAACGCTAATCAAAACTGATCATTATCAAATATTTAATTGCAATTATATTTGATTAAGCGTACTTCTGACAGATGTCGCATTTTGAGGTTATGTTGACTGATTTATTTTATTATTTTGGTTTTAATTTAAAATAAAACATAATTAAACTCTTTCTGATGTTAATTTCTTGTTTTTACTTACAAATCAATAATAATAATAATAAGCAATTTTTAATAATTTAAGAGCTGCGGCTATATTTTAATTACTGTTTTACCTACAATCAATAACTGATTAGTGTTTTACATGTATTTTTCATGTCGCGATTTGATTTCAATCAAGAAAATTGATTACAATAAATGATTGATTATAATCAACTTCTTGATTAGCGTTCGAACAACCGGCCCCTAATCTTTCATGTCATCAATTATTTAATTATTGATAAATAATTAGGTACTTCCCTAAAATTTTAATTGAAAATTGCAGATTTTTTGGGAAAACTCGGATTTTCTGAGTAAAATTTTTGTTGAAGGAAATCGGAAAAAAATAACTTTGTGCAGAACTAAATTACGGTGAAATTTTATTTGAGTGTTTTTGGCTCAAAGGAAAAATTTTAGGAGTTACAGACCACTAATTGAAAAAAAAAGGAGATTTAGGAGTGCTAATTTGTTTATAAATAAAATAACACACTTTCTGAGGACTTGTCATACCCCATATTACTAATATATGCAATCTTAAGATTCGATTTTAGCAATAAAATAGCTGGTAAATAATTTTTCCCAAAAATGGCATTTTTTCGATAATTTTCCCAGACTATCAACAAATTCCAATAAACCGGAGCGCCAACCCAAATTCTGAGCAGTCTCAACATGATAAGGTTAATATCCCCAGTTGTAACTAATATCGAAATGAATAAGAATCGCTATACTCTGAGGCTGTCATGGCGGTGTCGAAATGAAATTGCGACTGTCGAAATGAATTAGAATCAGGCCCCAGGTTGATGAATACCAGAGAGCATTTAAAGAGAGCAAATCCACCATAGATTAAATATTCGTGTTGAAAATGATCCACGGCAGTACGTATCAACAATTAAAGCTAAATCTCCTCTTTATAGATTTCAAACAAGCTTACGATTCTGTAATAAGAAGGCGTCTGTACCAGGCCCCAAGAGTACCTACTTGGAATTCCTGAAAAGATTATCAGACTAGTAAAAATGACAATGAAGCCGACTATAGAGTAAGGAAAGAAAGGATCCTAAAAGGAAAATTTCACGCTAAAAGGGGATTAAAGTAGGGAGATCCGCTGTCGACAGTAGGAGACAGACAGACAGAGAGAGAGAGAGAGAGAGAGAGAGTGAGAGAGAGACAGAGCGGAGTACGAATAAAAGGTATGATTTATGACCACAGAATCCAGGTTATGTTAATGGCAATAACTGAAAGAGGACTGCTGAGGATTTTTAAACTCTTCGAAGCGAAGGCTAACTAGTATGGACTGATTATTAATGAGCAAAAAATAAAGTATATGGAAATGTGGCAGACCACATATGAAGACACACCTAGAGCTCCATTTTCCCGGCCCCTTTTGATTTCCCGGAAATCGGGAGTCGGTAATTTGGATTTCCCGGGAATCGGGAAATTTAAAAATAAAAAGAAAGTGTTTTTGTTTTAACTTTTCAATGCAATTAGTACAAAAACGTATAAATTTGATTACAAATTAAAAATGTTTAGAGAACTTCAAAATTTTAAAGGAAATTTTAAAAATAGAAAAATTATAAATTTGGGTTTAATCTGAATTTTCGTTGTTTTTTTATTGAAATATCTTTGAAAAAACATAAATTGTTGAGCGTTTGATCTTTCAGGGTGGCTCTTTTTTTGTACAAAAATTTGCTGAAGTTGAAAACCGACTTTCTGTTGATGTAGGTCTGATCATTTTTAGAGCAGTGAGTAATTTTTTTAAACGCCCGGTCATCTGATTTGCACCAATATAATAACGTATTAAAGAGCGGGATAAGATGGTCAAAATTGCACCAGGCTCGATTCAGTATTGGGTGTAGCCATTCGAAAATATATAATTGAAAACTCACTCAGCCAAATTTTCAAGTCCCTAGGTGCACCGAGGGGTCCGCTATGGAAAAAAACGTGTTTTTTGAAAACATGTTCTTCCAGACGCTGTATTGCTGCAAAAAATCTGAGAAAATTAATGAATGCGTATCTTAACAAAACAAAGCTGTCTGATTTTTTTTAGATTTTTAGCTTTAAAATTGAGCGCAGGAAAAATTTTTGAAATTTTCAAAAAAAATTTAGGTTATGTTGTAAATTTTTCGCCAACTTTACAATATTGTTATTTTGTGTATTTTTTTCCATTCTTTCGAATGGCATAGGCATCATTATCATTTTCGACGTGGAAAATACCTAAAAATCGAAAAAACTGTTTTTTTGACATTTTCTGAAGTTTTTGACTCATAAACTCAACAACATACAGCTAAATTAATCATCATTTACATTTTTATACGTATTGTTACATTTACAATCAAAATCAGCTATTAGAACTTATTTTTTTTCCTACAGCATGCTCAAAAACCCCGTTTTCGGCGTTTTTACTAAATAGCCTCAGAAATCAATAAAAAAATCATTCTTTTAACGTTTAAAAAATTAAAATTTTGTTGTTCTCGATAAAATGTAATACAATTATTGCTTAAATAAATTATTTTTTGTTTTGCACGATTGTTTGAATTTCATATATAATAATATCGTCCCATTAAGGGTACCCTGCCATAGGCTTATAAAAAAAATCAAAAAATTAATTTTTTTAACATTTTAACGTTTAAAAAATAAAATTTTTGTAGTATTCGACAGAAAATGTTGCCCCTTTATAAAAATGCTTGTTGCGCCGTTGTGATTTTCAAAGCGCGCTAAGGTTAAAAAAGCTCGACACTTTGGTGCCGTACGCAAGGAAACGCTTCTAGCCACGTTTTTGGAAAAAACTCAGGATAAACCAGTCCTCAAGTACCCGCCGTTGAAGCCACTAACTACTTAGGTAATAAAAATATTTTTAAAATAATAAAATAAGAAAATCTACGGTTTCGTTTTGATTAAAAAATAAAAAAAAATAAAAAAAAATATTTTTATTAAACGTTAATGAGGAATTATTATTTAAATGAATAATTATTAAATTATTTGAATTACTTAATTGATTAAATAGTGCAACCTAAAGAGTGCAGAGTGTTTAAAGGGATTAATAAATTAATTATTAAAAAGTTACTATACAATCATGAAATTACAAAACTCAAATTAATATACAGAATCGTGCAAAGAAAGAAATAAATTCGTTATTTCGTAAACTGAAGACTTTTGGAAAAATACCGAAACAGGTCGAGTGTGATACGAGTGACGTCATCCATCTGGGCGTGATGACGTAATCGATGATTTTTTTAAATGAGAATATGGGTCGTGTGGTAACTCATTTCAAAGGATATTCAGTTCTCTAATCATTAATATAAACACTAACACAATTATTTATACAGGGTGACCAAAAAAAATTTGAATTAAATTAATTGACATAAAAAGAAGAATTTAAGTAATGTATTTACTTCAAAATATATTTTACTGCTGTTAGAAAACGGAATAAAATGTTTGAGATATAAACATTGCTTTTCACTTAAATTCAATGTTCAAGCCAGCTCCTGCTAGCCACCTGCCTCTTGGAAGTTTAAATATTTTATTTAACCGAAAAGCAATGTTTACTTTTCGAATAAACATTTTTTCCGTTTTCTGAAAGTAAAATATATTTTGAATTAAATAAATTACATACATTATTTTTTTTTGTAAATTAATTTATTTCAAAAAATTTAGTCACTCTGTATAGATAATAAGGGTAATGTTTCCATTGTTTTCAATCTGGTGGGATGTAGAGTAATATTTTTGATGTTATTTTATGTAGGAAGGGGTACTTGTCACAACGAGTTCGAGGTCAAGACGGAATTCGGTCTGTGTCACTCGTCTTGACTTGTCATTCCAAAAGTATAATTTTAATAAAAATTTTATTTTAATAAAATTATTTAATTTTAAAAACTATATATATATATATATATATATATATATATCAACTAGTGGGATAGTTTCAATTACTACATAGAATGTCACTGAAGATGATTTGAGTAGATCTAAAACATTCTGGATGTTCTTGGATGACTTTTTTAAAAGTTTTTTAATAAAATTGTATACCATCATACAAACCAAAGTTCTTTACTACTATGGTTTTTCAAATAACCGTAATTCTCATTAAAAAAATTCATCGATTACGTCATCGCGCCCAGATGGATGACGTCACTACTAGTATGATATATATGCCAAAAAATCACAATTAAAAAATCGACCTCTTTTGGGATTTTTCCTTAGAGTCGACCGTTTAATAAATAACGAATTTATTCCTTTCCTTTGCATCATACTGTATATTAATTTGAATTTAAATTTTGTAATTTCATGAGTACGTAGTAACTTTTTAATAATTCATTTATTAATCCCTTTAAACACTGCACTCTTTAGGTTGCACTATTTAAGCAATTAAATAATTCAAATAATTTAGTAATTTATTTATACTCGTATAATAATTCCTCATTAACGTTTAATAACACGATTTTTATTACGTAAGTAGTTAGTGACGTCGACGGCAGTACTTGATGAGTGGTTTTTTTTTGTATCAAACACTACAAAAATTTTATTTTTTAAACGTTAAAAAAATTAAGTTATTGATTTTTTTATAAGCCTATGGCAGGATACCCTTAATGGGAGGATATTATTATATATGAAATTCAAAAAATCGCGCAAAACAAAAAAATAATTTATTTAAGTATTAATTATATTACATTCTATCGAGAACAACAAAATTTTAATTTTTTAAACGTTAAAAGAATTATTTTTTTTACTGATTTCTGAGGCTATTTAGTAAAAACGCCGAAAAACGGGGTTTTTGAGCATGCTGTAGGTAAAAAATAAGCTCTAATAGCTGATTTTAATTGTAAATGTAACAATACATATAAAAATGTAAATGATGATTAATTTAGCTGTATGTTGTTGAGTTTATGAATCAAAAACTTCAGAAAATGCCAAAAAAAACGTTTTTTCGATTTTTAGGTATTTTCCACGTCGAAAATGATAATATGGCCTATGCCATTCCAAAGAATGGAAAAAAATACACAAAAAAATAATATTTTAAAGTTGGCAAAAAATTTACAACATAACCTAAAAATTTTTTGAAAATTTCAAAAATTTTTCCTGCACTCAATTTTGAAGCTAAAAATCTGAAAAAAATTAGGCAGCTTTGCATTGTTAAGATACGCATTCATTAATTTTTTGAGATTTTTTTCAATAATATAGCGTCTGGAAAAAAAGGTTTTCAAAAAAACACGTTTTTTTTCCATAGCGGACCCCCCGGTGCATTTAGGGACTTGAAAATTTGGCTGAGTGAGTTTTCAATTATATATTTTCGAATGGCTAAACCCAAAACTGAATCGAGCCTGGTGCAATTTTGACTATCTTATCCCGCTATAGCCTTTCCTATGTACTAATTCTTCATAAACATAATTTTAATTTAAAATAATTATTTATGTTATACTTTTGGTTACTTCTGGATATAGGCTATTGATTATGTTCAAAATAAGAGAGATTATTTAACTACAACGTTAACGGGATTTTATTGTCTCATATGGTCAATGGAACTCTAAATTTGAAAAAACCGCGGAGTACTACCATTTAAATGGGTGCGTTTTTAAGAAAGAGGTGAATTAGTCCCTAGGCACAGGGTGGATTAGGGTGAGTTCTATTCACTTTTGGTACAAACACGTCAACAGGAAAATTGTTCCAGGTACAATTTACCATCAAAATATCATATGTTACTGTCAAATTCTGAAAAAATTCTGAAAAACAAAAAAAGAGAAAGTCAAGACAGATATGGGATAAAGTAATCCGACAGATATTGGAGAAAAGAGGAGTGAAATGGACATATGCAAAACTGTTGAAAGTGAATTAAACCTTACACCTTACATCATTATAATGGTAGCAAAAACAGCGCCAGTTTCCCCTATTTTAAAAGTAACAGAAAAGTAATTGAAAACTCATTATATTCGGCACACGTTAAACACTCATAATAACTAGTCGTGCTACTGTTCTAATGAACTTTTTCTGTAACACTTGGGTTAAAAATGTATACACACTTTTCATGTCAACGCCAGGCCGTGATTGGTTTTTGATTATTTACAATGACAAAAAACCAGTGGCGGCCGGTCAGGGTCGGCAGTGCCGACCCACACATTTATAAGGATAGATTTTTTTAATATTTGTATCTGTGAAGTAAAAAAAAATCTGTCAGATAATACAGACTAAATTTTATTCGTGGTTTTTAAAAGGATTCGATCAATCCGAGCGTTAACTGATCCCTGCGCATAACAGACTTCTCAAAAAATGAATGATCCGAGCCATTCATCTGACTTTTCGGCTAGCCGTACCTAACTCAGCCGTAGCACTCCGTAGCTTGACGATTTACGCGTAAAACTCAACGAAATAACAAGTCGATGAGCAAGCGAACATACATTCTCTCCGTAGGCAGGTACGGCATATTTAAATCTGTCGGTCGGTGTTTCATTTGGCATCGCCAGATCGCATCGGCAGAAATTGTCAAAAATAATCACGCCGTTTTACGTCGTTTAATTGATATTGTAATTTTTTTAAGTTGTCAGGAATTATCATTTAGTGAACATGATGGATCGAATCATTTATTAAAAATCAAAGTAATTATAGAGAAAATAATGAAATTGTTTTAGAAATATTTACTTTCTGATTCGAAGTGTGTTCGTAATACAAAATTAACTAATACATATACCTAATCAAATAGTTACATTTTGAATAACGTTATTGAATCTGAGATTTAGAAAACCATTTGCTTTTCGCTGGAAGTAGATGAAACTTCTGATTATCATGTGATTCACAATTATCAATTATTGTTGTTCAATACGCGTTACGTAGTAATATTTATGAGAGGTTTTTAGGTTTTAGAGACGTGAGTAAAAGCAATAAGGCAGAATATATTTTGGTGTTTTAAAGAACAGATTAAAATTTTTTGATATCAAAAATAAATTGGTAGGGCAAACTAACGAAATCTTATGACGGCGTTGCTGTGATGTGTGGTGAATTGAATGGTCTCCAGTCAAAAGTTAAAACTACATATTGCATCACAAGCTTTATTTACTCACTATTATGCGCATATAAGGAATTTAGTTTTGCATGATACTTGTAAAAAAATAAAGAATATCGTCTTTTCTTGCCAGTTTAGCTCACCTAAACGGATTACTGCTTTAGAACAAATTTGTTTCGAAAATAAAGCGAACAGTTTGTCAGACGCGATGAAATTTTAAATCTCGATTAGTTTTATCTAAGCAGATTATCTCTGGTAGTTTTAGTATCTGTTGCAGATTTTCGTGAACAGTTTTTGGAAGTTTTTGATTTTATTATCGAAGGCGACGATTTTGAAATTGGCAATACCTCGATCCGTGAAGCAATCGGTTTGAGAACTTTATTAAATAATTACTCTTTTAATATTCTTTTAAATATTTTTAAGACAGAGTTTGCCCAAGATATTCATTATGGTTCAAAATCAGTCAACTGACATTATTTATTCAAAAAATAGAATACGAAAGCTGGTGCAAAATCTCATAGATTTTCGTAATGATAGTAGTTTCCAATATATACGCAGTGACATTTTGGATTCGCTTAATATTTCCGAACCATCCCAAAAAAGACAACAACATGTAGACATCTCGAAAAACGAGTAGGTATATCTTGAAATTTTGGATACCTACTAATATATGCAAATAGATACTCGTTTTTCGAATTTTAAAGATTTGCAAATTTTTGACCTCATTGACGATTCAAAATTTAAAAGTTACCTTCGTCAAAGAATTTCCAAGATATTTATTATAACAAGTTAGGTACTTAAAAATTATGGCGATCCAAATATTTTCATAAAGTGGGATAAGCTACAAAATATGTATGTATAATTCTTTGTAGTAATGTATGTACTGCAATTCATTATAGCAAACTGTTCAATCAATTTTCTTATCACCACTACCACCAATTTCTGCCTCAAATAAACGGGATTTATCTTGTCTCAAAAGAATCAACACGTATTGTCGAAACACCATGAAACAAGAGAGAATGTCAAGTATATCAAATAAAAAAACAAAAAACAACAAAATCTCCTATGATGATTTAAACCTTTTAGTTTGATGGTATACCTATATGAGGAGACAAAAAAAAACCTTACCGACCCTGTCTCTAAGGCCACGAGCCGCCACTGCAAAAAACAATATACACCATTATGTAAACTCGTTTAACTTTTCCATTTAATTGTAGCGCAAAAGTAGATATTGACCTGTCAGAAATTATATTATAAAATATAAGAAGGTTATCCGAATTCTACTACGTTTAGATTCGACATTTCATAAAAATATATTCAACTTGAAGATAACACGTGGAAGTCATCTTTAGATAGACATCAGAACAGGATGAGGAATCAAATAGATTACGTGACAATGGAGAAGATACAGGCAGGCCCGGCCCTAGGAATTTTGCCGCCCTGGGCAAGATTGGCGACTGCTGCCCCCAACTTGGTAGACCCAAAAACTCAATAATTTCACCATGGCTCTTAATTTGAGGAAATCTATCACTTAATGCATTAACGGTTGTGTCTATAATTGTTAAATAGAAGTCAACTTTATATCTTGTCTTTGGATCTTAGTCCATATTTTCATCTTCAGCCTCATAGCCAAATTGTCTTTTCACTTTCCTCTTTCTTGCTTTTACTTTGCCTCCGATTTTCTCAACTTCTAACTTTGATGCTAGAGCTCTTTTGCGTCTGTCAATATCCCTAAAATTTTAAATCATTTTCGAGAGACTTGATACTGAACGCTTGATACACTCACATTTTAATACTTTGCAGTGATTTTCTGACTACGTTGATGTGAAGTAAAATGTCATGCCATATTACCACAGACCAAAGAAAAGTAAAATCACGGATTTGATTTGCCAGACAGATTGCCTCACCAGCAACCATTTTATCGTTGTTGTTATTAACATTGATTTCTACAAGACCATTCCTACAGAATAATTGCATCAATTCTACTTTACCATCTATTTTTGGACAAAGGTTTCAATGTCATGCAAGAAATATGGTTTTTCAGTATAGCCCAACGATGAAAATATGCTTAGAAAAATTTGTAAATTTTTGTCACTAAGGAAAAGAAAGAAACTGCAAACTGTAAGGCTCTAGTAGCATCGTTCATTTGAGATAATGGTTAGAACATAGGACAAAAAATGCTCTAGGATCCATTTTCAAAATTCTGTTTGAACTACCACGTTCTTTCCTTTCATGTTTACCCCATTATCATACCCTCGTCTTCTCATATAGGCCTAGAAATCGCGTACCAAAAAAAAGTTTATTAATAGCAAGCTGAAAATTTGTTAATAGCTTAACGGTGTCTAGTCGGACAAACTATGATGTACGCGAACACTGGAACAGGGGAAGTTTTAATTGTGGAACAGGTTACAGGTTTCGAACATCAGACTACGAAAACGTCCCATGTATTTTGTCGGATAGAACTTCCAATTGATTTGTTACCCTTTCAGTAAACTCTCATGCAAAAATCAGACTGCTATTTATCACCAACATAATTCCTGTCATTTGACATGTTCTACGTGTCGGACTCTGCTCAACATATTTGTCGGACAAACATTTTTTCGTATATTATATAAAGTTTGCTATTAAATAAACTTAAAAACAACCTGCTAGTTTTCACAATCATAAACTCATCAGGATGACAAGTTCCACAATTAAAACTTCCCCTGTTCCAGTTTTCCCATACATCAAAGTCTGTTCGACTAGACACCGTTAATAGGCTATTGATTATATTCAAAATAAGATAGCTAAAAGGAACTACAACATTAACGGGGTTTTATTATTTCATATGGTCAATGGACATCTATATATGAAAAAACCGCGGAGTGCTACCATTTAAAGGGGTGCGTTTTTGAGAAATGGGTGAATTAGTCCCTGGGCACAGGTTACATTAGGGTGAGTTTTATGCACTTTTGGTACAAACATACCTACATAAAAATTGTTCCTGGTTAAATCTCCTATCTACATATCACTTTTTAAAGTCAACGATACTTTTTTTTACAAAAATATATTCAAAAGAAAAAGCACAAAGAAACCCAAGAGAAAGAAATTTTGGTTTTTGTCCCATAACTTTTGTCCACGAGGATATAGCTATAGACATTACTTTACAGAAAAAAACGCCTACATATTTCTTCTTTAAAATGTTGTTTAGTAGAGGTAGTTGGCATTTATAGTTTTCGAAATATGATTTTTCGAATTTCGCCACTCGCAGCAATTTTCCTTGTTATTTTGCAAATATTGTTCTGTAACTTTTTTTTCTACGTAACTTTAGGTATATGCAATGGTACACGTAATAGGAATACAAATCAATTACCTTTAAAATGGTCTACTGTATAACGTTGTACGACTTTTTCTTTTCGAAAGAGATTATGGTTTTTCAAGGTTTTATATTTTAACGATTTTTTATAATATAATATAAATATAATATAACATTATTATATAATATATTATATATTATATAATATATTATATATTATATATTATATAATATATTATATATTATATAATATTATATGATATATTATATAATACCTAATATAAAAAAATATTATTTTTTACATTTTTTACGATTATTTTTGAATAAGATATTATTTTTCAAAATGTAATAAGTACTTGCAACGATTTTTGATTTTAGGATTATTTTTTAAATTTCTCATTATAACTTTTTTTTTCTTGTACATGATAATACTATATATTGCTCAATAAAGAGGGCTTATTTTCTGTTCTTTATAATGGTGTATCATCTATATTTAAATAATGGAAACCGAGTGATTCTTTGATATTTTTTTACCTGCATTATTTAAAATTATTTCTTTTACAAAAATTACATAAACATTAGTTTTAAAAAACATCAATTTATTTAAAATTATTTAAACGTTGACATTTAAAAAATTTTCAAAATCAAAGTCCATCTCTTCGTTAGCATTAGCTTTAATATCTTCCCTTTGTTATCTTAAGAGTTCCCACAATTAGTACCCATGCACATGCACATGCACCCTTTGCAGAATATTGAACAACTAATTCCTATCTTCCTACAACCGCAGTTTTTTGTACATCCTTTGGTACATTTACATGCTATTTTTTCAAGCAAAGCTTGTGGTGCAGGGCTTTGAGAGTAAATATTGGAATTAATCCATATTTTGAAGTTTGCCCGGCCGAGTCAAGTTGATCCAAAGTATTACCTATAAAAAATAAGATTCAATCATAACACACAATCACATAAAAAAGTTATAATGAGAAATTTAAAAAATAATCCTAAAATCAAAAATCGATGTACTTATTACATTTTGAACAACTATATCTTATTCAAAAATAATCCTAGAATTTTTTAATAGACCATTTTAAAGTAAACAGAATAAGCTTTCTTTTTCATTATATAATATATACCTAAATGTAGAAAAAAAAAGTTATAATGGGAAATTTAAAATATAATCGTAAAAAATATAAAAACTCGTTAAAAGTATAAAATCTTGAAAAAGATAACCTCTTTAAAAGAAGTCGTACAACATTATACAGCAGAACATTTTAAAGGTAATTGATTTCTATTCCTCTTACATGTACCATTGCATATGCCTAAAGTTGCGTAGAAAAAAGTTACAGAACAAAATTTGCGAAATAACAAAGGAACTAACATTTGTAAAATTCTGTGAATTATCTACCTCGACATATCGTATAGACATCTGTTTCTGGGAGCAAGCTTTGTTAAATGATATACCTCCCTCTGTTTCACCTACTTCTCAGCGCCCTGTAATCCTGTAAAACTCTTCATAGCCTTCGTTCTTCATAGATAAAATTTTAGTTAACTGTACTGATACCGAACACTCGTGGAATACCGGTCCGACTCCGATATCAACCGATTGTAGATACAATAATAAAAATAGGTACTCGCTCTGATACGATTGGTACGAAGTAATCAGAGTAATCAAAGTAATCAAAGTAACGATTTACCTCTCTGTACAGTAATCGTTACTTTCGGTATTCGTAAGTAACGAGTACTTTGTAACGAATAGTTACTTTTTCAACATCACTATTTTGTGCTATCCCTGTGGACGTAATTATTCTTAGATCCGGTAATATACTAGGAACTTCCATTTTACGTTTCCAATAGATGTAATAAATATCTAAAGCGCATTAAGAAAGCCTGATATCATGTCAGGGTAAACTGTCATCTCCAGAAAGGCATGAGTAATGCACACTCTCCACCCTCAGACGTCTTACAGCGTTGCTGAAAGTGATGCCCCTGATATCTCCACACTATTTCAGCCATTCAGCCACTTTAGAGCTGAAAAATTTGAATGTTAGAATATTTTACCTACTTATGCATCAATTTTTCTTCTCGAGGTTACAAAAAGAGATGTTCAGTTTTTTATTAAGTAGATTTAGGTGCGTATATACTTTATGGAGATTTCTTTCTTTTAAAATGGGGGCGGGTTTCTTAACAGATTTAAGCGATAGATTTTACAGGAGCGTATTTTATAAACTATTAATTTTTACCTTAATATATTAATATATATTATATATAACTATATTAATTTAAATACCTTACCTTAGGGCATTATTCCTGTTGCCATTTGCCCATCACAAGGCATTTTAAGTAAATATGCATCCGTAAAGCATAAATTTTATATTTGAAGGGTTATTACCCCTATATTTCTTTGGTGGCTCAGCTAGCATCCAGACTGTGAGTATAACCACTTGTTTTAAACCTTAGTCAGAATTTAAATATCAATTTTACATTAATAAAATAGGTTATACTTACTTTTACGTCTTACACTGATGATGATTTTGTAATAAAATCGAAAACGTTTTGTTCTGATGTAGCCCTTTAGGGATTTTAATAAATTTTATACCTTTTACAAAGGATTTATTCCAATTTTTATTAATTTTTATTGTAAATATGAGACAATATTTAGGAAAATAATGACAAGCAGCAACTTCGAGGTCAATTATCACAGACTAACAAAAAAATTTTTGTTGAAAATTTTTTAATATTAATATCCGATTTTTATCGGTTTTTATGTGCTGAAACTAAATCTGGTCTTATTTTGTCTCAACCATAGTTTTTGAACAACCTGATTTTTGTCATACAGGGTGTAACAAAAATACAGGTCATAAATTAAACCACATATATTGGGACCCAAAATAGTTCGATTGAACCCAACTTACCATAATACAAATGTGCACATAAAAAAAGTTACAGCCCTTTGAAGTTACAAAATGAAAATGGATTTTTTCGAATATGTATATCGAAAACTATTGGAGATTTTTTATTGAAAATGGACATGTTGTAACATTCTTGTTTTCTTTGAGAAAAATTTCTCACTTGGGTTCAAAATTTTTCTGATAGGTGAGAGGAGTGTGTAACGTTACAAACGTCACATCTTTGATATTTTATTTTAAAATAATTATTTTATTTTATTTTCTTTAATATTTCATTAGTAATTATTTTCTTCTATTTGTTTTACCAGTTTTCTTCGTTAAAAACTCGTTGGCACGCTCTTTGATTATTCTCTTTTATTATCCTCTTTTATTACCCTCTTCTATTATCATTTTATTATCCTCTTATTATCTTCTATTTACTATATCTCTTTTCATTTAAATCATCGATTGAACATACTGAACGTACCCCATACATTCTTACTCTGTAAGTAACTGCTTTCAATACGGAACATGCTCGCCACTGCCTATGTCGCACTGTCATGAAAGTGTCACTTCATCCTTCATCCCTACCCGCTGGCACAAAATGAAAATGGAAGGGACAGGGAAACTAAATATATTTAAAGAGATGAGCCCATAAGGCCCTATCTATTTCGAGACTTTCACTCTCTTGGGGTAAGAAATCAATATTATTTTTTTTGTAAACTCAGTTCAACATCTAACAGTCTTTCTAATGATTTTTATATCTAACCTAACCACAGTGTCAAGCCATATGTTCTGGTATTTTATTTTTAAATATATTATCTTTTTAATTTACATATATGCACGTTTAGTAATCAAAATTTTAACTATTCTCCTCATCTAAATTCCATTTAATTTACCTTGTCATTTACTATTTTTGGATACTATTCTGCGAAGGTACAGTTTGGTTTTTAGCTTCTTGATTGTTGATATGTGTTTTACTGTTACAGTTTTTGGGAATAAGATCACCGTTCTCCCTCCGGGAGTTTCAACAACCCTCAAATCGCCGGCGATAGAACAACGAGGACTATGTCATCAGGGCTGCAACCACATTACCAAAACTGCAACGACCAACATCCGTAGGCCTGGTCGAATACAACACCTACAACCCCAGAGCCCGTTGCAGAACCAGCAGCAGTACAATTCGACGTCAACAAGTTACCATCAGCTACCAAAAGCCATAAGTATAATCCAGAATTGTTAGTTTTTGGCAATTTACTAAGTCATATCTTTATTATATCTTTATGAACAATAAACATGATTAGTTAAAAATACTGTTTTGTTTGCTTCCATTCTAAATTTTCAGAGTTCATTTCTAACATTAGAAGAGGACGAACACACACCTGAGTGACTGAGCTAAGCTAAGGGTGTAGCGATGGTTATCTTGGATGATTGAAGTAATATTTTCGAATATTATTTCAATTAGCTGGGGTAGTCCATCGCTTTTTTAGTTACACTCGGGCCCCAGGTTGGAGCCTTAAGAATGCCACGTTGGGGCGTCTTAAGAATGCCACATGTCCATTTTCAATAAAAAATCTTTAATAGTTTTCGATATATTGGAAAAAAAATCGATTTTCATTTTATAACTTCAAAGGGCTGTAACTTTTTTTATGTGTACATTTATACTAAGGTAAGATAGATTCAATCGAACTAGTTTTGGCCCCAGAATATGTGATTTAATTTATGACCTGCATTTTTGTTACACCCTATATAGTTTAAAATGTCTATAGAATATTGGTAAAATTAATGACAGGCTATGGTAAATTTTTCATGATTTAAATCACATCATGAATTTTATTTAAAGTAGGTTATTTCAAATAATAATACAGTGTAGTAATGTAGGTTTCACTGGTCAGATGGAATTGGTTTATACTTCCTTTCTCTTTTTTTCTTTGAAATTTCTTTTGTGGTTTTTTCTGCGACTGTAGAAAACTGCAGACTCTTCTGAGTCGCTTGTAGAACTTTTCGGTGAAGTGACCAACAGTAGTCCCCCATAATGTTGGTGTTCCAGCGGCTCTGGTAGCGTTTTTCACCTTTTTGCTAAAACCATGTTCAAAACTGTTGTTCTCTCTTCCTATACACATACATGCTGGATCCAACTGTCAAAAAGTACTTTTCTTTTAGTCTAGAACCTAGCAATTCAGCTTTTTCTTTTGTTAACCCAAGGTTCCTTACCTACCCTGTAACACTGTATATTTCATTTTGTTCTTCATCTTCTTCTTTTGGGTTTTGGTGTCGCTGAAAGGTGATTACAAGCACGATTTAAAGGAGATCTTGATATAGTCTGGCTCTAAGCCATATCAAAATCGCTGACTATGTTAACTTGTCAAAAGCTTTTGGTGAGGTGTGATGCAATAATATGAGTTTAATTAGGTCAGGTTAAGTACTATTAAAACATGAATTAAATAGGCAACATACATCACAAATATATAAAAACAGCTGAGCCTTGCAATTTGTAAGCTTACTTGGTTAATTGCAAGAAAACGTATTATTACATTGACTGATTCTTCCGTTGGGAACTTAGAATATTGTATGTAGAGAGTGGTGTTTTGAATTTTATGAAAATGTATTTTCTGTATAGTATATCAAAGTTAGGAATCACATTAATCGGGCATTCAAAAAAGATGTGGTTTAGATCCTCGAGATGACCACATTCACAAAAAGGATTATCTTTTATATTCATTTTATACAGATGTTGTTTTGTTAAACAATGGCCTGTGCGCATTCTTATAATGGTGGTAGTGTGTCTTCTATTATTATATGGAAAATTTGAATACCAAGGTTTGGTGGGAAAAAAGTTTTGAAATGTTTTTTATTGGGAAGTCTTCTTCTGGACTAAAGATTTCCATTTTTCTTTGTATTCTTCTGTAATATTTCCTCTAATGACTGATAGGGCATCCTGGGAATCCAGGATTACTTCCATTGATACATTCAGACCTCTTCTTATTTTGGCCAGTATAACAGCCTTGGTGTTACCAAATATATTAGAGTGTCCAGGTATACAGGAAAGGGAAACTTTGGTATCATCCTCATTGGCTGAAAATATAAGTTTCTTTGATTTTAAGGCCCACATGTCTTCTGAAGCTGATATGTTACATGTTTTAATTTTCGTAATTACATTGAGCGAATCAGAAAATATTACGGCTTTCTTTACATATTTGGTAGTTGCTATTTCGACCACTTGATGTATTGCCATACTTTCTACTTTGCTTATGTATAGAACTCCGGGAAGTCTTGAGGAAAAATTTTATTCAATACTGATAAATATTACCTTTTGTTCTAATTTCGTCATTTTGTTAGTTGAGCTCTTTTACAACTGACATTATGTTTCTATAGTTGAACTTTTATATGATTCACTTTCATCAATTTGTCAGCTATGCTTTGAAATTTTCCCTTCACTAAAGTACTAAAGGTACTTTACTCTTAAGCGAAATTCATATTTTTTGACATGCCTTGTACAAGATTGATAAAATTTGATATTTGATGGTTGCGCCTTGGGTTTTAGACCATGCTGAGGTTTTTATAAAGAAGAACTGTTTTGTAAAATGAATAGGTAATAAAACATTTTCCCGTATGGGTCCAACTTACGCAGACACATTGTATATATTTATATGCTGCGGAATAGTGAAGCAGGAATAATGACCATGAAAAATCCAAATGCACTCGTCCATTTTATATCAATAAATAGCGTAAATTTTATAAAGAGAAAAACATTAATATTTTAATGCAGTGACAATGAAACAAGAGCAGGTTTGTTAAAATTTTTGTAGTAAAGATAAATCGAATATAACATTTGTAACCGATCTCGTCACCGGAAAATTAGTTACCGTATATTTGTCACTTCATTTATCATTTCCCAGTGGCGTTGTTTTGCACATCAATCATGGATTCTTCCATCTGCCCTAATTGATAGACATCAATTAGAATGGATAATTTTATTTCTGGATTTGGAATGATTCCATTTGTTACCATTACTAGCAAACTTCGTTGCGGATCGAACAGGGCCGCATTTTAATCATTTTCAATATGGATTTCGTGATAAACACTCCACAATTGACCAGATCCATCAATAGTAACTTCTTCTTCTTCTTCAGCTTTTTCCCATTATAAGTTCGCCGTTTTCCTCGTCCACAGCACTATATTCTCCCAGTCGCGACCTCTGATATTTCTATCTACCATAGCATTTCTTCCTATGTAAGTTTACCATCTCAGTGCAGGTCAAAATATCGGAGACGACCACAAAAAATCAAGTGGTGGATGCTAAAAGATGAGAAAGAAGGTCTATTCAGGGAAAGAATAGTAGAAAAAAAATATGTTAAAACATGAAAGGAAGCCCTAACACAATTTGGAGAAAAATGGCCAATATTATTAGAGATACGGCTATTGAAATACTTGGGAAAACGTCAGGAAAGAAGTTTGAGGATAAAGAGACTAGGTGGTGGTCAAATGAAGTACAAGGAAAAATAAAAGAGGAGGGAAAATTATATAAAAACTGACAAGAAACCAGATCGGACATAGATCTTTAAAACTATATGGTTGCCAAAAAGGAAGCTAAAGTAGCAGTAGTAAAAGCTAAAGCAGCAGAGTATTCAAACCTATACGATCAATTTGATACCAGGGAAGGCGAAGCAAAGATATATAAAATAGTCAAACAGAGAGCAAAGAAAGCAAGAGATTATAATCAAATTAGATGTACCTATCCGAGAAGAAAATAATAAAATTCTTATTCACGAAAAGGATGTCAAAAAGAGATGGAGAAAGTATTTTGACAGTTTATTAAATGCAGAATTTGACAGACAGTCTGTGGAGTTAACGGAGACAGTAACAGCAATGGTTACCAGAATAACAAACGAGGAAGTGGCTCAAGCGCTTCAAAAAATAAAAAAAGAAAAGCAGTCGGACCAGATGACATTCCTGGGGAAGTATGGAGAGGATTGGGAGAGACAGGAATAAGTTGGCTAGCAGGTCTATTTAATAGAATTATGGAAGTTGGACAAATGCCAGACGAATGGAGAAGCAGTATACCTGTCTACAAAAACAAGGGAGACATACAACAATGTACAAACTACAGGGCTATAAAACTACTTAACACCATGAAAATATGGGAGAGAGTAACTGATAGACGGATACGTGGAGAAACCGAAATATCCGATAATTAATTTGGCTTTATGCAGGGTAGATCAACAACAGATGTAATTTTCATTGTAAGGTAACTGATGGAAAAATACAGGAATAAAGAGACCAACGCTCATATGGTATGTGCAGCAAGCACCTCTACCGGTTTCAAAACTTATTTTAGTCTCTCATCTGAAGGCACATATGCTGCTCTCTCTGACCCAACTAGGACAATCCCAGGCATGCAGTCAGGGATTGCAACGAAATAAATGGCAGGAATGCCCTAGCGGCAATTGCTAGCAAAAAACAACTAAGTTTTCAATCTAATAGCACAAAAAACAACATCCAAAAATGTTATTCCACATCCTACCAGACTGAAAACAATGGGAACCTTCTCTGGTAACACCTCCGAGGCTTCTACAATTTGCAAGCCATAACGGATGCTGAGAATAAGGAAGATGGGGGAATTTTACAATTTATAATTCACGTCCCATCTGCTCAGCGCGGTAAAGTTCCAACGAGAATGGTTCCCTTCGTACTCCAATCAGAGTAAACATGTAAATCAAAAATGAATAACCATTTTCAATTTCGTTGCAACACGAAACTACAGCCGCATCATTATTTCAGTTCAATCAGAGAGTGCAGCAAGCACCTCTACCGGTTTCGAAACTTATTAGTCTCTCATCAGGAGGCACATGTCAGCATCCGTTATGGCTTGCACATTGTAGAAGCCTCGGAGGTGTTACCAGAGAAGGTTCCCATTTGTTTTCAGTCTGGTAGGATGTAGAATCATATTTTTGGATGTTGTTTTATGTGCTATTAGATTGAAAACTTAGTTTTTTTTTGCTAGCAGTTGCCGCTAGGGCATCCCTGCCATTTCGTTTGTTGCAATCGGTGACTGCACGCCGGGGTTTGTCCTAGATTGGTCAGCATATGTTTTGTAATATATAAGTATCATATTATTGTATTGTCTTCTATAATAGAAGACATGAAAAACCTAGATATACCAATGAAACTTATAAAATTTACGAAAATGACAATGGAAGGATCGACTGCAGCAATAATTACAGATAACGGTGTCACCAAAAATATAGAAATAGCAAGAAGAGTACGACAAGGTGACTCTCTATTAACGTCATTATTTAATGTCGCAATAGAAGGAACAATAAGAGCTACAGAAATAAAAGGTACAATTATAGCATCGACGTCGCCACTTGTGGCGTATGCTGACGACATAGCATTAATTAGCAGAAACTTAAACAGTTTAAAGAAGAATTTACGAAGTTATGCAAGGAAGCATCCAAAAGGGGTTTAGAAATAAATCAAAACAAAACAAAATACCTAATATGCTTAAGAAAAAATCCAGTTAATGTGACAAGTTTAAAAATTGGTGAATATGTTTTTTTTTTTTTATTATTTATTAAATTAACAATGCACCTAATCTTAAGACTAACCAGCATTTTACATTTAACTTAATCTACTACTGTACTGTCCTAGGTATTCCCAACGGTTCACCTTAGAAATTAATAATTATTGTTGCACACATCACTGTTGTGGCATGTTGTGCATGGTGAATATGTGTTTGAAAAGGTAGAACACTTTAAATATCTTGGAGTCTCAGTTAATGGAACTAATGATAAAAACATCGTAATCAGTGAAAGAATCCAGGCAGGAAACAGAGCCTACTGGAAATGCAATAACTTCCTCAAAGATAAGAAGCTTACTCAGAACACTAAACTGAAAATTTACAAAGCAGCAATTAGACCAGTAATCACATATGGTACTGTGTCTGACCAAGAAAGAGGAAGAAAGATTGAGGATCCTAGAGAGGAAAATAGTTCGGAGGATAGCAGACCCACTAAACTTAGGTAATAATGAATTTAGAAAACTCATGAACCACGAAGTAAGAGGACTTCTGACAGGAGAAGACATCGTCAAATTTATCAAGGCACAGAGACTCAGATGGATGGCACATATAGAAAGGAGAAATCCAGAAGCCGTCATCAAGAAAATTTCCAAACGGAGACCTGTATCAGGCAGACCACGAGGAAGACCCAAAAATAGATGGAAGAACCAGATAGTCGAGGACTTTAAGAAGATGGGAGTCAGAGAATGGTTAACAATAAGCAAAAACAGGAACGAATGGAGAAAAATTGTAGAAGATACCAAGTCACACAACCAATTCTGTACCGTTGAGGTAAACAGTCGTAACTCCAATTTTTGCCGAAATGGAGTTAATACCACGCTCTTGTTGTCAGATTTTCATAACAAATTGTGGCAAAAAATCATACATCCAGCGTTATTAGTTGCCTAGATAAGGCGTTTAGAAACAATAGCAACTTCATCAGTCAGTTGAGGTAAACAGTAGTATATCCATAGCAACTCCATAGATACGTGCGTATATCATAGTATGCTTTCGTATGCGGTAGTGGTAAACAATCGTAGCTCCATTTTTATATTAATGGCATTTTGAGGGTGTTAAAAGGGGATAATGAAAAACAAGACTTCTTTTTTTGTTCCACGCGTTGTGATTTGGTTTCTGCATTTTTAAATACGGAATATAATATTTTTGTAATCACTTACGATTTTTATTTTGCATATTACCTGTTTAAAGGCATAGAGGTAAAAAGTCGTGTAATTCCCAATATTATACATCAGATAAATAATTTTTTCTACAACCACTATTCAAAGTGCACTTTTCTGCACGGTTTTATGTTAGCAAACTTGATATTTTCTCACAGTATAAGATATTTGACATTAGTGTGCAGAAAAGTGACGTTTCTGTGCCGCAAAGTTCTTTTCTGCACAGTTGACTACCTCATTCTGAGTAACGTTATATTCTGTTTACATCCGTGGACTACCGCATTCTGAGTAACGTTATATTCTGTTTACATCCGTGGTTAAACTTTAGACAAATATATAACCTATAAGACAATTATTATATTTAACTATAGCATAGAAACTAAATTATGGATGTTACAACTGTTTTATTTTACAATTTTATTCTTATTAAACATTTTATAATTATCAAATAACCAATAAGGATTTAGCAACATGTGCAAGAGACGTCGAATGAAGTAGGTTTTGTGTAAATCCGTGACTGCATAAATATAATGTCAATAATGTGTAATAATTGTTTAAATTTAAACAAATTAAGGCAGTGCATTAATTTTTTAACTGATTTCTGTGCAATTTATTTAGGTATAAGGAATTTAAATTGATTAGTAGGTATTAATTAAATACAGTTTAAAATTTATCACATAGGTACCTATTATAATTAATCGTCGTTTGGAAATTGTGATTTTTATTTTTAGGAAAAACTGTGCTTGTAGAAAAAGTATAGTGTGAAACACGTGCAGAAAGGTAATTTCTCACTCGTTTGAATTGCGGCACTCGCTTGCGCTCGTACCGCAACTTTTCAAACTCGTGAGAAATTAGTACCTTTCTGCACTTGTTGCACAATATACTATTTCTAAACTAATACCCAGTAATAGATTTGCATTTACATATTATACTATACCAATAATGCTGAATTCGACGTAATGGAAGTAAAAAATTTTTTATAGTTTATTGACTAGTCTGTATGTTTTGCGCTTTCTTACAAATGTATACATTGTGGATATACGACTGTTTACCTCAACGGTACAGAATTGTAAAACGAGAATGGTTCCCTTCGTACTCCAATCAGAGTAAACATGTACATAAATAAAAAATGAATAACCATTTTCAATTTCGTTGCAACACGAAACTACAGCCGCATCATTATTTCAGTTCAATCAGAGAGTGCAGCAAGCACCTCTACCGGTTTCGAAACTTATTAGTCTCTCATCAGGAGGCACATGTCAGCATCCGTTATGGCTTGCACATTGTAGAAGCCTCGGAGGTGTTACCAGAGAAGGTTCCCATTTGTTTTCAGTCTGGTAGGATGTAGAATCATATTTTTGGATGTTGTTTTATGTGCTATTAGATTGAAAACTTAGTTTTTTTTTGCTAGCAGTTGCCGCTAGGGCATCCCTGCCATTTCGTTTGTTGCAATCGGTGACTGCACGCCGGGGTTTGTCCTAGATTGGTCAGCATATGTTTTGTAATATATAAGTATCATATTATTGTATTGTCTTCTATAATAGAAGACATGTTTACCTCAACGGTACAGAATTGTAAAACCAAAATGTTAATGCGGATTGATTCACCGCGACAAACGAATCGGAAGTGCCCAAAGAGGGCGGAAATCACTTAGGAGTGTGGATGCCATGATGATGATTATCGTATTGTTGTTGTTGTTATCGTACTGTTGAGCTTTGTAAATAATAATGATAAGTTTAGTGGAAAAGATCTGACCACTATAATTAACCAAAATCGTCTGCAGTGAGCAAGACATGAAGCCTGGGTCACAGAATCAAACAAGAGAAAAATATTCTAACAGCGCAACCGGTAGACATGAGAAAACGGAGTAGACCAAAGTTGAGGTGGATAGACGGGATAACACAGGATGCTGAGAGGATCCACATTGTCAACTAGATCATACAAGCAAGGGACAGAGTGGAATGGTGCAGAAAGCTCGAGAAAGTCGATTCCCTTTAAAAAACTAGGTCAAAGTTTTATCTCGCGGATCTAATTCTATAATTACCAGAGAATGGCAGTTCTCGCCAGTAGCGCACACTCACACCACACCCCCCTACACGCGACACTATATACAGTGCGTCCATAAAGTAACGCATAAATTCGTTATTTCGTAAACCGGCGACTATAAGGAAAAATCCCGAAACAGGTCGATTTTTGTTTTTAAATTGAAATTTTTTGGCATATATATCATACTAGTGACGTCATCCATCTGGGCGTGATGACGTAGTCGATGATTTTTTTAAATGAGAATAGGGGTCATGTGACAGCTCATTTGAAAGGGTATTCAATTCTCTATTCAATAATATAAACATTAATATAATTATTTATACAGGGTGTTCAAAAAACATTTTTTTAATTAAAATAAGTGAGACAAAAAGAAGAATACATGTAATTTATTTAATTCAAAATACATTTTACTACTGTCAGAAAACAGAAAAAAAAATTATTTGACAAATAAACATTGATTTTCGCTTAAACGAAATGTTCAAACTGCTAAGACACAGGTGGTTGGCAGCTTTAACACTGAATTTAAGTGAAAAACAATATTTATTTGTCAAATAAACATTTTTTCCTGTTTTCTGACAACAGTGAAACGTATTTTGAATCAAGTAAATTACATACATTCTTCTTTTGTCTCAATTATTTTAATTAAAAAATTGTTTTTTTGAACACCTTGTATAAATAATTATGTTAATGTTTATATTAGTGAATAGAAAATTGAATACCCTTTCAAATGAGCTATCACATAACCCCTATTCTCATTTAAAAAAATCATCGATTACGTCATCACGTCCAGATGGATGACGTCACTAGTATAATATATATGCCAAAAAATCGGAATTTAAAAATAAAAATCGACCTGTTTCGGGATTTTTCCTTAATGTCGCCGGTTTACGAAATAATGAATTTATGAGTTACTTTATGGACGCACTGTATACACGAAATTTTCGATATTCTAAATCTGACGGAATTGTAAATTGTACCAACTCCCAACTCTTAAAGTTCAGGAAAAGACTCACCCATTCATATATCAACCATCCATTTTGGTCCAAGGGTGTGGATTTTACGCCACTTCCTATTTAGGACCTGTTTTTCGTTCTCGTCCCCAAAACTTCCAAAACCATCAAAAATTTAAGTCCGACCTTTGAGGCTTCTCATAGTACTGATCATTATCTTTTCAATGCATGTCTAATTTTGAAAATCGGTTATACCATTCAAAAGTTACCGAGCTCAGAAATATGACTCAATTTCTATTTAAAAAAGGGAAAATATTTGTGGATGTGTATGTATGTGGCTGGAAAAGTTAAACCGATCCGAATTTTTTTTCTGTGTTTGAAGAGGGGTCAGGGCCGATTTAGAACCGTTGTAGTTTGTGACTTTTGACCACCCATAAGCCAGCTATAGGACTTGGTAGGTACAAAACGGCATATTTTTGGGGGGTATATATCTTCGGTTCAACAAGAGACAGGATAACAGCAAATATACCAAATCAATAGTGTTGAGTTAAGCTTTCAAATATTGTATAAGCCGTTAGGATCGGACATACACACGGCTCAGTATCGCCGAAAAACTGAAAAACTAAACTTCGAAAATTTTGGTTTTTCGACAATTACTCCAAATATCAGCCTACGAATTGCGCTAATAACTGAGCGTTTGCAGAAGGACTCTAGACGAATATGACGGTGTATACCTGATATCCGGGAAAATTCTAATTTTTAAGTTATAGGCTTCATAAGTATGATCAAATCTATTTCCTATGGGAAAAACGGTTTTTCAAGCTCAATAATTCCTGTAGTAGCTTCAGTTATCATACTTGACCTTAGATGCATCAGAAACTACTTGGCAATACGTTTGAAACTCATGTTTAGTGATCAAAATCGGTAAAGCCGTTTAGAAGTTATTAAGCTACAAAAGTATAATAAAATTAACGATTATTCCCGAAATGGTTTATGTAGTTGTAGTGGTTACGACGCTAAATCTGATCTGGCAACGGGCAATCCGAGTTCATTAACCGGCCATCCCAATAATTTTTTTCAATCTATTTCGAATAGAAAAAAATCTTGTACATTCGATGGACAGTAGATCATTTGGGAGATAATGCGACAAAGGCGACCATTTATAAAGCTTAACGTGCAATCGAGAAAAATTGCATTCTGCTTCATACATTTAATTTATAAAGAAACTCCTGATACAAGAATAAAAAACCGCTAAACGCCGTAAAAATGAGTGGCGCATACAATATTCCAGCTAATTCAAAAGATATGATATGAATGTTACGTGGCGCGAAAATGTATTTTCATTTTGATGCAAAATAAAATTTTAGTTTTATTTTAAAAGATTTTTCCATAATATTTGCTAAATTTGAAGAAAATGTGCCAAAAAAGAGTTTCAAAATTCAAACTGTATCAAAGTTATTCTTTTGTTGCGCGTTTTACTTCAAATTTGGCAAATATTGCCACTCATTTTTAAGGGGTTTAGCGGTTTTTTATTCTTGTAATATAATTCTGCTGGAAATTATCGATCCTCCTTGATTTTCCCCATTAAAAACTTAATGAATTCGAATAATCCGGTCCTGATAGTAACCATTTATGTCAGCATAGGAAATAATTTGCAGTTTCGCACTCTGAGATAAATTAAAAGAATGTTAATTAATTTTAAACTTCTTAGATGCAATAAACTTTTCGCATAATAAAAGGTTTTAGGGAAATTTAATAATACTGAAAATTCCTGGAAAACAATTCGACTAAACTCACAATTCGAAAGTTAGGAGAAACTTACGGTGAATTTTATTTTCTTAAAGGTTGTTTAAAACATATATACAACTTTAATCTAACAACCAACAACTAGTTTACTTGAATATTCATTTATAATTTGGAAAACAACTACTTTTAAAAATAAACTTATATTATCTGTACAGAATTTTGTTTTTTTTTTCGTCAGTTATGTGCATCATGCACTGGAATAACTATTGCCAAAAACATCAGAGTTTCTAATTTCTCGAGACGCATCTTCAAATTACCTTTAACTTTGATTTTTATTTAATAGGAAAGTACACCATGTGGCAATTCAGTTCATAAGAGTGTTTTGCAATAATTATCTCGGTCAATTGGTTTTGTATTTTAATTCACAGAAAATCACATTGTGAATAACTTTTTAAGGTGTAGAACTTTTATTTGAAATTATTTAAAAAAAAAAGCAACATTGGCTCAACGTCTTCAGGAATTTGTCATCAACATATGGGAGAGATATTTTAGTAAACTACTGAATGGGCAAAACACAGATGAAGATGAAAATGCCCTTATGATGGCATAATACTAGAACTGTTTTAGTGAAGGAGATATTAAAACTATAATTGATGTGTTCAAAAATAACAAAGATTAGAACAGTTGCAGAAATTATATAGAATGGTGAAGAAAAACTACCCAAAAGGATGTATAGTTTTACCAAGAGGATATGGGAAGAGGAATATATGCTCAAAGATTGAACCAAAGCTCTATTATGCCCCATATACAAAAAAGCAGATAGATTGGCTTGTGAAAATTACAGAGGTGTTGTTCTGATAAGTACTTGTTATAAGTTATTAGCCAGGATGCTAAGAGAGAGACTCAACAGATTTGCTGAAGATAAACTAGGTGAATATCAGGCCGGCTTTACAGTTAATAGATCAGTGACAGACTCAAGACTACCTGCTATGAACATAAGCTATCCCTTCATGCGTTATTTACAGGATTTAAACAGGCGTATGATAGGATAAGAGGGAATAAAATGTATGAAGCACTGAGTTCCATGGGCATGCCAGTAAAACTGATTAGGTTAGTAAGAATGACTTTGAATAGCACACGAAATCAGGTAGTATGGGGAGGATGCTCATCGGATGAATTTGACGCAAGAGAATATTATTTGGAGAGAGTGGTCCATTTTACATATCTGGGGGTTAGTATAGACGAGAAAGGTCAAAAAGAACGGAAACTGAATGCCCGATTAATAAAAGGAAATAAAAAGAAAGTAACAAAGTAATCGACAATAAATATCGTCTCCATACCACCAGATTGACAACAGGTGGAATACTTTCTTTGGTTACAACCTCCCGAGATTTTCAAAAATTATAAATAATACAGGATGCCGAGGAAATTAAGATGAGAGAATTTTAAATAATTCCCAACCCATCTGCTCAGCGTGGTAAAAGTTCCAACAAGAAAGATTCCTTAATACTCAAATAAGAGATTAAATGAATTAAAAATTTATAAACATTCTCAATTTCTTTGCAACACGAAAATGCAGCAGCTGCATAATACTATAGACTCTTCCTGCACTCTCAGATTTGACCATAGTATTATGCAGCTGCTGCATTTTCGTGTTACACAGAAATTGAGAATACTCTTTTGTTTGAGTATTAAGGAATCTTTCTTGTTGGAGCTTTTATCACGCTAAGCAGATGAGTTGTGAATTATTTAAAATTCTCTCATCTTAATTTCCTCGGCATCCTGTATGATTTATAAATTTTGAAAATCTCAGAAGGTGTAACCAAAGAAAGTATTCCACCTGTTGTCAATCTGGTGGTATGGAGACGATATTTATTGTCGTTTTCTGTGCTACTTCGATTGATAACTTACTTTGTTTTTCGGTAGATGGCCCTAGTTCATCCGTGACATTTCTTTCTTTGCAATTCGGAAAGACCCAAAGTGTGGTGCGTTAAAGAATCTGACAGAGGAGGATGGGACTACTGATGAGGGGGAAATAACCCCCGAAACCGGTATAGACTCTTCCTGCACTCTCAGATTTGACCATAGTATTATGCAGCTGCTGCATGTTCGTGTTGCAAAGAAATTGAGAATGTTTATACATTTTTTTTTTAATAAAAAGATTTGGAAATCTAAGACCACTGATGAAATCCAAATATGTATCGATAAAGACAAAGCTAAGGATACCTAAATCGGTAATAAGGCTCACAGTGACGTATGGTAGCAAAGTACGGACAATAAAAAAAACAAATACGCAAAAATTGGAAAGATAGGAAAGGAAAATGCTCAGAGCTATAATATATGGAGGCAAAAACATGGAAGGTTGGGTGCAACAAACAAACAGGGAGCTAGAGGAACTCTATAACAAACCAAGCATCAGTCGCTTCATAAATACGGCACAGAGAGTGAGATAGATGATCCTAAAACCGTGCCCAATCACGAAAAGAAGGAAAGGAAGATTCAGACAAAGATGGTTTGACAGCGTACAAGAAGATCTCAGAAATGAAGGAATTATTGGTTGGGAAGAAAGAGCAACAAGCAGGAATGAATGGAGGAGAATAATAAGTCAATTTAGTAGGCAAGGAGCATATGAGCATTTTGTAATAATTAAGTAAGTATTATATTATTGGATTATACTAATTTTATTTTTAGCCCTGGCCCTTGAGCTGTCTAAATAAATATGAAAGGAAGAATAAAAGGACATATTTAGGCATGACATGTCGGTAAAGGGGATTGATAATGCTATGACTCAAAAAAACTTATGAAGAATTGTATTAAGGAAAGCCGATCCCGCTTAGGGACAACGGTAAAGACAATTATTATCACCATACATTTTATTAGGTTTATTCTAGCATCAGTTTCAAACGGTTTGAAACCATCAGTGAATAGTGGACCAGCGCAAGTAGAGGGGATAGCACTGGTGACTGTATTATGTTCTCTCACTGACCAACTGTTTGCTGACGGTTTCTGACTAGTTTGACTGTTTGCTAAAACAAACCTATTGTTTACACTTCTATTATATTTTGATTAGTATCGTGTATTCCGAGGCATTTTGTTGAAATTTTTAGCATTTATTTCTTTTGACAAGTTGCTAGACTTGTTACAGACAAGAGACGAGTTGCTAATGCCTCAACCCTCCTCCTTTATCCGGGCTTGGGACCGGCACCGGCACCGGCATTTACTGAGCTACTCAACTCTAACAGCACTCACCGGAGGCGAGTTAAAAAAGATAGAAAAAGAATAGAAGTAGTAGGAATGGATTATCAAAGGAGAGCGTGTGGTCTATCCAAAAAATATCTCATCAGGAATGAAGATATTAGAAGGAGAACAAAAACTGTATATTCCAGTGTAGATAGAATTGAAACGAGACAGTGTGTTATGGTCACGTGAAACTAATGAATGAAGATAGATGGCCAAAGAGAGCTTTAAATTGCACACCACAACAAAGAAGAAAATGGGGAAGGCCATCAGTTTCCGGGAAGAAAATATACTGCACATAATGAGAGATAGAGCCATCAAACAAGACGAATGGATGGACAGAAAACGATGGCGGTCGAAATGCGAGAACTGGCACCTCGCTTTAGGCTGTAGGAACCTCGCTTAGGGTTTGTTTATATGCAGGCGGTTTGCCAACGTCGACTGCTCGGTTTATCTGTTTTACTTGATCTCACCCTAATACCGCCTTTGAAGTTTCACCCTAATACCAAGTAAAACAGGTAAACTGCGACGTCGACGTTGGTAAACCGCCTGCATATAAACAAGCCCTTATAGATAGATCGTGTATTCACGAATTTATCTTTTTTTCATCCACCTGTTATGTATTTTATCTTTCATGATTTTTGTTTGTTCTTATTTTTTGCGTAAAATGTTTAGAGTAATACTCCTAGAAAAGCACTATTATAACAAGTATGATAATCTAAAATTGTGGTACAAGTTTCTTAATAAATTAGATTTCCAAATACACATTGAACGATTTATTGCTTATTTCCGAAGACAAAATAACGAATATTAGCGTCACAAGTGCTTTTTGATGTTGTCGCTGAAGTTTAATATCCAGAAATCATATCTCATACATCACATCACCTATAATCGAACATTAAAGGAAGTACGCAAAATTTCCAAACTTCCCTGTTGGAATTCCATTGCGTTTTGTGTCCCCTCTTCTCCTCCCTTACCCTCGAAGAAAATGTAAATCAGAATTCCATTTAATACGTCGCTTATCGAAGGGGATGATTTATGAAATGGGTCCATTTATAATCCTGCACGAGGATATTCATGAGTCTGGAAAAGGAAGAAATATCTCCTGTGATTGTAATTGATTGTACGGAAAAAGATGCCGTTTGATTTCCACAAAATTAGCCAGATTTCGGTACACGTTTTAGTCTAGTCGATGAATAATAATTCCTGATAAAACATAGAACGCTTTCTATAGGGCTTTTCATACACAGTCATTTGTTTCGAGCTTCTGTCATGTGTCACATAATATTAATATATCTACGTCATACGTTATTGGCATATACCAATGATACAAACCAAAGACGTATGACGTAGATATATTAATATTATGTGACACATGACAGAAGCTCGAAACAAATGACAATCGATGAAAAGCCCTATTGATTTGTGTTGTACAATTTTATTGTAATATGCTTATAGTCCATTGAAATGTTACATTTTTTAGGCCATACTTTGCATTTGTTAGAGGAGTCAATTTTATTTTTTTAATGTGTAGAGGGGATCAGTAGAAGCTTAAGTTCAAGTTTTTGGGGTCGCCACTCTTGTCCCTTGGCCGCCATCTTGGAAAAGGGGTGTAAAGAGGTTTCGCGCCATCTAAAAACGTGGTTTTTTTGTTGAAAAATAGTCATTTTCACTCGTACATATCTCGAAAAGTATTGACTCAGTGAACCCTATAGAACAAGAGTTTTCCGAAAACTGCTTAATTTTTGTTTATTTCAAGTTAAAATATTCTATCCAGAATTTGACTAATAAAAACCTACTTTTATTAGCAAGAACTCTGCTTCTACTGGATCTAAAGACGTCATATTATATACATAAACCATTTTTTCAGTTTTTTATAAGCCGTATTTTTGTTAAGAATATTTTTTCGATAAAATACTACTTACTTTTTGAGTGATTGCCGAAAAACCGTCTAAAAAGGTGTTTTTTTTTTTGTTGAAACAAGAGTTGCTTAGAATCAGTCAGCTTATCCATTTCCTTACTTATTTTGAACGTATGTTTTTTCACCCCCGGGAAGGGGTTGCTTTCACCGCCAAGTAAAAGCATCCCTGGGATCAACCCTAACAACACAAAACATTCCAGGAATGTACTATCAAAGTTCTATTAATGTTTGAATGTACTGGACATTCAAGGAACATTCGGTGAATATCTGATTAAGTTATTCGTGAAATGTTACCACAAGACATTCTATGAACATACTACCAATGTCCTATATTTTAAGAGAGGCCATTTACTATTCAATTTGCATTCATTTTCAAATTTGCTGCGCGTGTATATGTATTTAGGCTAGGCAATCCAAACCACGTGACTTCTGGTTCTGGTTGGCATGGCATACATGTTACAGAGGTTATGTTTGTAATATCATTTCATTTCATCATTTCACTGTTTATCGTCATATTTTGGATTCATTTGGATTTCGTTTGCTGTATTTTGTAAACTTTATAAACTTTACCACACTGCAAAGTGATTATTTAAGGAAATTATTATTGGAGACACCAGATGTTTGGAGAAAGGTAGGGCAAACAATTTTTATCAATGTTCATTTTTCTCTGATATTTATCAATATTGATGAATTTTGCAAGCAATAACATTATTTCTTTTATTGTTTTAGATATTTATTGAAGCTGAAAATAATTGGGGATTTAGAGCCATATACAATTCAGTCAGAATTGGATTTTACCATAAAGTGCATTCCACCAAATTACTATTATAAATATTATAGATGAAAGCATACAAAAGCCTTCAGGCACATAAATATTTTACAGCTGGATTTGTTTTTAAAGTTGGAGTAAAGTTGGAAGTCACAAGCAACAACTTCGTAAGTACCTACAAGAATATTGAGGAAATCCAGCTCCTGGATACTACTGGGCAAACTAGAAGATTGAAGAGGACAAAGCCTTTTGAACCAGTTTGAGTGATAGTGAAAAGCAGAGCATAATGCTTGTGTGCATGTGTATGTTAGAATAGTGCGGTTAGAAAAGCAGAGCATAGTGCTTGTGTGCCTGTTAGATTAGATAAGAGACGCTATGGGTAAGCTCTTCATTTTAAGGAACACTAGTAATTTAGGTTAAATTAAAATTGCTCATTGGTCAGAGTTATGACCAGATTGTAATTCTAATGAACAATTCAATACAATGAATCGTCATCGTAGTGATGATTATGGAAAAAAATATATGACAAGATTTTGTGCAATAAAAATGTTTATATTTATCAAGGATGTATTATTTGGTATGGCTACATATACAGTCGGAGAAATGAAAGAATACTCATGAATGAACATATAAAACACGCTGTATTTTCCTGTTACCGTGTCACAAAGAAAATTGTCCAGTGCAAGTAACAATAATTATTACATGTACTTGTGCTGACCAGTTTTTTGTATGACACGATGACAGGAAAATACAGCGTATTTTATATGTTTGTTCATGGGTATTCTTTCATTTTTCCTACTGTACTTCTGGTATATAGTCGGTGATGTGACAATACCTCCTATCTGCTTTTTCATGAATTTTGTAGGAGATGAAAAACTTGTTTGGGCCACCTCGTGTTTTCATATATTTTTTGATTTGTTTTGTAGTAAATTCAACTATGTATTTACTGCAAAACAAGTCAGAACTTACGCATGAAAACAGGAGGTGACCGTAAAAAATATTTTTCGTCTCCTGCAAAACTCATGAAAAAACATATAGGAGGTATTGTCACATCACTGACGATATATTTCAGAGAATGTCTAAAAAATATACTTTGAATGTCCTAAGAACATTCATGGAATGTTTCAACAAGATATTCAGTCTAAACAATATACTGTGAATGTTCAAAGAACATTCGTAGACATTCATGGAATGTTCCAACAAGACATTCAAGGAATGTTTAAAATGCTGACACAGCACTTTCCTGGGACTTTCCAGGGACGTTCGTGTGCTTTTGGGGACATTCCAGGAATGTTTTCAATGTCCTGTGTGTACCTTCTAGGAACATTCCTGGAATGTTTTGTGTTATTAGGGAAGTCCAAAAGTGAAGTAGCGGGTAAGAGGAACCTAAATCGGTAATTTACTTGCCTATAAAATTTAGCTGAATATACAGTGATGAGCGCGCTAATAACCGGCAAAATAGCTCAAAGGGTGGAAAATGTATTAAGTTGTGAGATAAAAAGAAATGAAATTACTGGAAGTGGGATTTTTCGGTATTAACTTATAATTACATTACCATTATGGATAGTTTCCACCTTTGTACCTTTAAACGGCAGCTAGTTAACTTCGGTCATAATTCCAATTCTACGTATGACGTTCCTTCAAACTCAGTTTTATCAGGTTATGTTCGTACTCTTCTTTGGTTTATTGGCCTCTACCTGCATGGGTATTTTGGCCAGCTCTCAAAATAAAGGAAAAATCCCTTAATCATTTATAATTTAGAGTTAATAAATCAATAATTTCAAATTTTAATATTTAATTATTGCAAAAGAAGTCACAAGTGTGGGATTTGAAACAACCTTCGACAATTCTGTAGTGACATAAGTGAATGCGAGACGTCTAAAATCATGGTAGAAATTAAGTTAATTTTAGTTAAAATCATCTTCTTCTTCTTACTGTCTGTCTTGGCTTGCATACTTGTGGCCAGTACATTTGATTATATTGCAGCTCGACTTGCTCTAAGCAATGCTGCAACACTGAAATGGAAACCAAAAAATGTTGCCTTGATTTACCAAGTAACCAGGGGAATATTGGGGGGCGTAAGTGCGGGTCGAAGTATTTTAAATTCATAAATTCATTTTGTTAATATTTAAATGAATAATCACTGCCTCTAGTTGTTCATGGGTAAGATGTTTGCAATATATTTTGAACATTGGAATTCTTTGGTACTCCTAATTTTGTAAGTTCGATTCTCAAATTAAACTGCTTGGATACTCTTATTGGACACTGCAGAAGAATAGTTAAAAACAAAAAAAATGTTAATGTCATGTTAACGTCATACGTAGTTATGAGGAAAGCAAAATATTGGAAATGAATGGATAAAATAATAAATAATTTGAACAATACGTCAAAAAGTACATACGACTAAATAATTCAAATCTGGGTAAAATAACAATACAACAGTCTGTAATCATTTGGGTTCTTCACTTCAACTAACCGAGGCCACACATACATTCCTCCTATACTGTGCCGAGGCCACATTACGCAATCTTTTAATGATCGTCTTCCTCTTATTATTGGGTTATACCCCTCGGGATAATTCGCGCAGCTTACACCAGGGAAATCTTGTAATGATCGGAAGTTGTCCCTGAGTTAAAAAGATTTTTGCCTTTGTTGTATTTGTCCCATGACAATTCAAAATTGTCAATTATCTAAAGATCGAGAAGAAGAAGTAGAAGCAGATTTTGTAATGGTCGACAGTTATCCCTGTACGAGAAAAAGTTTTTACCTTTGTTGTATTTGTCCGATATCAACTCTAAATTGTAGGTGAATAAGGGATTTTTCCTTTATTCCAAGACGATGGACTAGCCAAATAGCCACGCAGGTAGAGGCCAATAAACAAAAGAAGAAGAAGACATACATACCTTATTAAGAGGATGGGTACGTATTTTCGGCTGCAATGCTATTCAAATGGAGATTCATTTTTTTCGAATCCTGAGAAAACTAATACGTGTTTTTGAAAAATTTAAACGCAGAATGAAAGACTACGTTATTGGCGAGGGCTGAAAGTCCCTGAGATCTTCTATAATGTTTATTTTAATAAGTTGCAGGGGTGAAAAACCGGATGGATGAAGTGGAAAGAAGCGAGTGGTGTGTTGTGTGACAGAAAAATTCCAATGAAGCTGAAGGGAAAATTCTATAAAACAGCCATAAGACCGGCTATGATGTACGGAACTGAATGTTGGGCAGTGAAAAAGAAAGAGGAACAACGAATGCATGTGGCGGAAATGAGAATGCTTAGATGGATGAGTGGAGTGACAAAGAAGGATAAAATTAGAAATGAGTATATTAGGGGAAGTCTAGGTGTGGCACCAATTGATGCCAAAATGAGAGAGCATAGGTTAAGATGGTTCGGTCATGTTCAACGTCGAGACGTTAATCACCCAATACGAAGAATAGCTGAAGTGCAGATTCCTGGAAGGAGTAGGAGAGGAAGACCAAAGAAGACCTGGGGGGAGGCGATAAGGCAGGACATGTTGGTAAAGGGGATTAACATTGATATGACCCAAGACAGAATTGTGTGGAGAAATGCAATTAGGGAAGCCGACCCCGCATAGGGATAAGGCAAAGAGAATGATGATGATGGTGAAAAACTAAGAGAAAATTTAGTGTGATATTTAATTTAAAATATCTCATGCGAAATAAACTTTTTATTTATTCTAAGGGACTTTCGGCCCTCGGTAATAATATAGTCTTTCATTCTGCCTTTAAATTTTTCAAAAATATTTATTGGTTTTTTCAGGATTCGAAAAAAATCAACACAATGTCCATGGTAATATTTCCAAATCTATCTTTGTCATACAACGCACTCAGTCGAATAGAATATTGTCAGCATACTGTCAGTCAGACAGTGACAATAAGTGACAATTTTAAATATTTGACATGGCATCGGGAATATTTTGAGTTGTTGATTAAATAATATTGATATATAGTCGAGGAAATGAAGCTGAAAAAATGGCAAAACCTCACAATTTTTTCGTCTAGCATCGATTTGTACAAAAATTTGGGATTAGGCTCATTACACCCTCTAGTTCATTTTCTATATTGAGCCGTTGTACGCTTTTGGTTTTTTAAGGGTGAAAACTGCCCCTTATTGTAAACAATAATTATAAAATAACATTTTAAACTTTAATATTGTCAACATTTGGTTCTTATTATTCACATAATGATTGTTTTATGCGTTAAGATATACTATGATAATATTTCAACCCTTAAAACCACCTTTGTTGGAGCTATATATAAAGAGTTTACTTATCATGAATGAATAATTTCGGCTTGCATCGATTTACATAAAAATTTGGGATTAGAATCATCTCACCCTGTATTTCATATTCTATATTCGATATCATGCTTAAGGGCGTTGATCATTTTTAGGGGTGTAAACTATCCTTTATTGTCAAAAATTATATAAAAACATTGTAAACTTTAATATGGGTAAAATTTGGTTTTGATTGGTTAAATAATTATTGTTTTATACTTTAGAATATAATATCATAATATTTCAACCCTTAATAACATTACAGTTTTTATAAGTAGATATTTTAATAGATCTATACAGAAAAAAAGTAGAATTAAAGAACTACAAAAACATTTATTTACACAAAAATACGAATTTGCAAATATGTACAAATACAAATATTTTTTTAGTCATCTTCCAGTATACGAACCGGTTCTGTGGTATTATAGATACACTGAAAATTATCCATAAGCGGACTATCCAAATTTTTCGAAAAAAAAAATTCGTTTCATAAACATAGCTCCTTCATTTTTGGCGACAAAAAGTATTTTTAAAAATGACTTTGTAGGATTTTTGAAGAGTTATAAGATTGTGTAAACTAAATTCCGTAAGATACCTTAGTTTTTAATTAGGGTGGGTTTAAAGGGCTCGAATAAGGGGGTGTTTGCTCGTAAATAGAGGTTTTAAACAGCTATATCTCGCTAACTGTTCACTGTAATAAAAATCTATGCACAAGGGAATTTTAGCTATTAAAAAAGCTACAATTTAGTAGTATATCATTTTTTTCGTATCTCCAGTATTTTCGGAGATATTTTGAAGTAAAAGGTGAAAAATGGGAAATTCCAAAAAATTAATTTTTCTTTAAACTCCAATTTTTTTAAAATTAGGCCTTTTAAATAGGTTAAACTTCTTAGGTGTATTGATAATACAAATATTAAAGGAATTACGGAAAGGTGAAGACTAATTTTTAATTAGGAGGGTAGTTCGGGGGTTGTTTTCACTAATTTATTCATAGAGAAAAGCATGTACCGATCTTTTTTTGATCATAAGTCGCTTAATTTTCAGGCTAGAAACTTTTTATTATTATTTTTTGAAAGGCCTAACTGTATACTTGAAAAAGATTATTTAAGTTTTCCTCGAAAAATGCAAAGTTTTTCCGTTATTTTATTTTGAATATTTCAAATTATGCATTTTGACGAAAAAAGCTAACTTTTAACATGCCATATCTCGGTTTGTATTGGTCTTAAAGATATTACAGAAAAATAATTTGGTTTGTGTTACTAAAAGATAAAATTTTGATATCTACAGTTTTTTTATTAAATGCATATTTTTCGAGGTATTCTCAAAAAACCCTCTAAAAAAGTCGATTTTTGTATCGAAAAACTGTTACTTTTAAGCGCGAATACCTCGAAAAATATTAGTTTTACGAAGAAAATGTAAAAAACATTTTTTTTTCTTAGAATTACTTTTTACATCAAATTACATAGGTATAATGTAATAAAAAATTCCCGCTCCCGAGATGGGGTGGCAACCACCCCCACGGTTTTAGCATACAGCGACATGATATAGAAAATGATCCTTGGACTATTCCCTACCTTCTATGAAAATTTCAAGTAAATCCATGCTGGACGAAAAAATTGCGAGCCAAAATGCTTCATTTCCTCGACTAATAGTGTATTTGATAAATAATTGATTTAAGACGTGAACTTAATAAAAAGTTATTTATTGTGTATTATTTGTGGAAGATCCAAGCAGAGAATACATCAGGATAATATATTCTGTGATCCAAGTATTTTGTTCTTAAAGATGTTCAAAATTGTATGCGTTCCATAGTAACAATATACTATTAAAAAATCACTTTAACACTTTTCCTCTATTCTCGATTGAGTATTAGTTTTTGTTGTACATATAAATTATTACAATCACTGAATACATAGTTAATGAAAATATTATAACATTTATTAACTGAATTAATAATTTGCAATTATAAAATGAACAGTTATCCCAGAACATTCAAAAGCCATCTCTTTAAATTAATGATGACATTTTCAAGTAGAATGACATTCTAGTAATGTTTATATATCCATACCAGTGTGAATTTTACTACACGTAATTTGCCGTGTAAAGACAGTAAAAGTAGGGATACCTGTAAAATATTTGCGAATTATGTACCGATGGCCTTAAACTAGGTTTGAAAAAATGTCATAGGTACGTAGAATTATGACCGAAGTTAACTTGCTGACGTTTAAAGGTATAAAGTTAAAAACTATCCATAATGGTAATGTAAATTATAAGTTAATAAAAATAAAATCCCACCTCCACTAGTTGCATTTCTTTTTATCCCACAACTTAATACATTTTCCATCTTTTGAGCTATTTTGCCGGTTATTAGCGCGCTCATCACTGTATAACTGAATACATATAAAAAATTAATATATATGATTCGTTCTCACAACCGGTAATTAAAATACTCTACAAAAAAACTGGTCGATATACGATTTCAATGGAAATTTCTATTTGTAATCAGTAAAATCACAAAGCGAACAAAAGGTGGGTAGGTACATTCGAACAGAACAATCAGTCATTCTGCAAAGTTAAAATGGTACAAACGAAAAGGTCTAAAATAACCAGAGAGCAGAGCAGAGCTCGGTCTTTCATTAAAATTCACCATAAACATAATTTTAATTGTTAAGAGCATTCCGTTCGAGTTAACTTTCAAACCGATGCGATGGGAAAACATTTTACCTTTTAGCGGTCGATCGAGGAAACAAACTTCGGCCGCAGACTCAGATAGTGCATAAATCTGCTTTAAAAGTATATAGTGCGGTGGAAAATATACGTTTTTTAAATATTTTTTAAAAACGGTTTTGTTAAATTCTATCTAAACTTGTAATGATATGATGCCTGCAGTCGGAGTTCGGCAGGTCAACCGCAGAGGATCGAACGGATGTCCATACCCTACCCTAATAACACAAAACATTCCAGGAATGTTCCTAGAAGGTACACACAGGACATTGAAAACATTCCTGGAATGTCCCTAAAAGCACACGAACGTCCCTGGAAAGTCCCAGGAAAGTGCTGTGTCAGCATTTTAAACATTCCTTGAGTGTCTTGTTGGAACATTCCATGAATGTCTACGAATGTTCTTTAAACATTCACAGTATATTGTTTAGTAAGAATGTCTTGTTGAAACATTCCATGAATGTTCTTAGGACATTCAAAGTATATTTTTTAGACATTCTCTGAAATATATCGTCAGTGATGTGACAATACCTCCTATATGTTTTTTCATGAGTTTTGCAGGAGACGAAAAACATTTTTTACGGTCACCTCCTGTTTTCATACGTAAGTTTTGACTTGTTTTGTAATAAATAGATAGTTGAATTTACTACAAAACAAATCAAAAAATATATGAAAACACGAGGTGGCCCAAACAAGTTTTTCATCTCCTACAAAATTCATGAAAAAGCAGATAGGAGGTATTGTCACATCACCGACGACATACCAGAAGTACAGTAGGAAAAATGAAAGAATGACAGGAAGATACAGCATGTTTTATATGTTCATTCATGAGTATTCTTTCATTTTTCCGACTGTATATGTAGCCATACCAAATAATACATCCTTGATAAATATAAACATTTTTATTGCACAAAATCTTGTCATATATTTTTTTCCATAATCATCACTACGATGACGATTCATTGTATTGAATTGTTCATTAGAATTACAATCTGGTCATAACTCTGACCAATGAGCAATTTTAATTTAACCTAAATTACTACTGTTCCTTAAAATGAAGAGCTTACCCATAGCGTCTCTTATATAATCTAACAGGCACACAAGCACTATGCTCTGCTTTTCTAACCGCACTATTCTAACATACACATGCACACAAGCATTATGCTCTGCTTTTCACTATCACTCAAACTAGTTCAAAAGGCTTTGTCCTCTTCAATCTTCTAGTTTGCCCAGTAGTATCCAGGAGCTGGATTTCCTCAATATTCTTGTAGGTACTTACGAAGTTGTTGCTTGTGACTTCCAACTTTACTCCAACTTTAAAAACAAATCCAGCTGTAAAATATTTATGTGCCTGAAGGCTTTTGTATGCTTTCATCTATAATATCTATAATAGTAATTTGGTGGAATGCACTTTATGGTAAAATCCAATTCTGACTGAATTGTATATGGATCTAAATCCCCAATTATTTTCAGCTTCAATAAATATCTAAAACAATAAAAGAAATAATGTTATTGCTTGCAAAATTCATCAATATTGATAAATATCAGAGAAAAATAAACATTGATAAAAATTGTTTGCCCTACCTTTCTCCAAACATCTGGTGTCTCCAATAATAATTTCCTTAAATAATCACTTTGCAGTGTGGTAAAGTTTATAAAGTTCACAAAATACAGCAAACGAAATCCAAATGAATCCAAAATATGAGGATAAACAGTGAAATGATGAAATGAAATGATATTACAAACATAACCTCTGTAACCTGTATGCCATGCCAACCAGAACCAGAAGTCACGTGGTTTGGATTGCCTAAATACATATACACGCGCAGCAAATTTGAAAATGAATGCAAATAGTAAATGGCCTCTCTTAAAATATAGGACATTGGTAGTATGTTCATAGAATGTCTTGTGGTAACATTCCACGAATAACTTAATCAGATATTCACCGAATGTTCCTTGAATGTCCAGTACATTTAAACATTAATAGAACTTTGATAGTAAATTCCTGGAATGTTTTGTGTTGTTAGGGTAATAACACCAAACATTCCATGTGTGTTCCTAGAATGTACACACAGGACATTGAAAACATTTCTGTAATGTCCTCAAAAGCACAAGAACGTCCCCTAAATATCCCAGGAAAGTCCTGTGTCAGCATTTTAAACATTCCTTAAATGCCTTGTTGGAACATTCCATGAATGTCTACGAATGTTCTTTGGACATTCACAGTATATTTTTTAGACAGTCCCTGGATATAGTCGCTGATGTGACATAATACCTCCGATTTGTTTTTCATGAGTTTTGTAAGAGAGACTAAAAACTCTTTTTACAGTCACCTCCTGTTTTCACATGATATTTTTTGACATGTTTTGTAGTTGTCAAGTCCTTTGTACTTAAAGGACGTAAGTATTTGTAATGAAATAAAATACTTTATTTTAAAGAATTATGCACATGGTTTCATTTTATTATCCAAGTATTAAATATATGACAGCTGTCGTTCAGCTGACAGTAGTACCAACTTACATTCATGGTTAAGGGAGTTTTACACGAACATAACACCTCCTCCCTTGACCATGAATTACAAAAGTTAACTAAAAGTAAAAGTACTTAAAAATTCAATCTGGTAACAGGTTTTCTTACTCTAGTGGAACGCTTTAAAATGGGTTCCTTAGTTTCAGTTTGAGCCCCAGGTACACTATTCGAACTTTCCATATTGTTTGAAATTTCTGATTCATCGGTAATCACTTCGGTAGGTGGTGGTGAGACACTGTGCTCTGGAATTGATGCCTCCCTCGCAACCAAATTGTGAGTAATGGTATCCGGAATGTAACATGTCGGATTATTTTGAGATGGAGTATATTCCCCAATTTGCCGTATTTGGTCTACATAACGTTTCCATGTTCTACCATCATCTAACTGAATTAAATAATGCAATAACCCTAATCTGAGTACAATAATGCCAAATTGCCATTTAGAATGAAAATAATCTCTCACGGAAACCCTAGTTCCTATATCAAAGTTTCTTAGATTCGTATCAGTATAGGTAACTCTATCACTACACGAAGGTTTAAGTAAATCTAATCTATTCCTTATTTGTCTTCCTAACATAAGTTCTGAGGGACTTTTACCTGTAACTGTATGGGGACTTCTGCGGTATTGCATAAGTAGCTGAAATAATTCAAACTCCCTGTCATTTCCCTCACTTCGCATAGCCCTTAAACATTTTTTCAGTATTTGGACATATCTCTCCCCCTGTCCATTAGTTGCAGGATGGTAGGGTGCAGTAAATTTTTGTGTAATTCCATTATCTTTCATAAAAGTTCTAAACTCATGAGAGTCAAATTGTCTACCATTGTCCGTAACAAAAACTTTTAGGAATACCAAAAGTTTGCAAAAATTTTTTGACAAATTTCAATACTAGTTTTTGTAGTAGTATTTTTTGTAAAATGAATTTCAGGCCATTTGCTGAGGGAATCTACTAATATAAAATAATAACCTCCATTGAAAGGTCCAGCGTAGTTAGCATGCACTCGTTCAAAACAAAATTTTGGTGGCTTCCATATATGAGAATTATCTTTAATTGGGTTGTTCTTGTGCTTATTGCACTCTAAACAATTTTTACAAAGTGACTCAATATCCTGGTCTATGTGAGGCCACCAGCCATAACTAAGAGATACAGATTTCATTCTGACTATTCCAAAATGTGCAGTATGTAATTCTGTCAAAATTTTATTTCTTAATTTAGTAGGTATAACTACTCTTTGTCTTCTCGTAATAACATCAGATTGTAATGAAAATTCAGCTTGATTTATATTGAAGCTAAATCGTTTATCAACAGGTTTTCCTGTTTTTAACCTAACAAGTAATTTTTTAAGGTATGATCATGTTTTGTATGAAGAGCTAGATCTCTAATATTTGTAGGCAAAGTTTCAATTTGATTTATTTCAAAAATATCTGGTTCATCATGTGTGAAATTTTGTTCTGATTTTACAGGTAGACGTGAAAGTGCATCAGCATTTAGATGAGAATCTGTATTTTTGTAACGAATGTCATAATTCAAACCTTTGTAAGAAAATTGCATAATGTTGCATTCTTGTTGCACTTAAAACTGGTAGGCTTTTATCAGGTGCAAAAATTTGAACTAACGGTTTATGATCAGTGAGCAAAGTAAATTTCCTAGCACATAAATAATTGTAAATTTTTTTTACTCCAAAAATTATGCTGTAAGCTTCTTTGTCTATTTGTGAGTACCTTTACTGTGTAGTAGTAAGAGTTTGAGAAGCAAACTGTAAGGGTCTCTCTGTACCATCTGGAAAAATATGTGAAAGTACTGCACCTACCTCGTAGTGTGATGCATCAGTTGCTAGGACGAATGGTAAATTTGGGTCATAGTGACATAAAACATTTCTAGAATAAATGAGTTTTTTTGCTTTGTCAAACGCAGTTTGACAAGTAGTATTCGACCATTTAAAATTGACATTCTTTTTAAGTGGTTGTAATGGTTGTAAAATTGTAGAAGTATCTTTTAAAAAACGTCTGTAATAATTAATTAGGCCACAGAACCTCCGAACGTGAGTTCTGTTTGTAGGTATTGGAGCATTTGCAATTGCAGTTACCTTATCTGCACTAGTAGACACCCCCGCTTTACTCATCTTATATCCACAATAGTCAATCTCGTCTTTGAAAAATTCACTTTTATCCAAATTTATATGTAAATTATGTTCAGATAATTTCTTTAAAACTTGTTCAAGTCTTTGTAAATGTAAGGTATTATTTGGAGCTGTAATTCTTATATCATCCTGAAATATTGAAACACCATCCATTCCTTGTAGCATTTGCTCCATTAAACGTTGCCATTTGGCAAGAACACTAGCAATTCCAAACATTAATCGATTTGGTTGAAATAAACCTTTATGGGTGTTTAATGTAAGTAAATGTTTCATTTCATCTTTTATTGGCCAAGTATCCAAGTATCATCTTTTATTGGCCAAGTCATTTGCTTGCTTGGTTATTGGTCTTGCTTTATGCAATTTGGCCAGCTCGATCAGGTTGGCGGTCACGACGTTGACTGGCTCATGACCATGTCGGGCCCACCGAATATGTCTACTTCTTGATCTCTTTTGAAGTAAATTGGCTATGGTGATAACTTTGACTAAATATTTACTTTTTGTACAAGGTACAATAACAAACATAATCTATTAGTAATAAGCATGAATTATAAATAAGTTGTAGCTAGTTGAGCATTATAATTTTATTCTGTTTATGCTAAGAAACCTCATAATTGCTCTGATTGATTCTTCATCTACGTTATGTAAAATTGAATATATCGTTATCGGGGTGGGAAGTCCTTTATTGGCGAAAAAATTGTAGATATCCCAGTTTGGAATGGAGTTAATAATTTTATTATCCAAGTATTAAGTATATGACAGCTGTCGTTCAAATGACAGTAGTACCAACTTACATTCATCGTTAAGGGAGTTTTACACGAACATAACAGTAGTAAATTCAACTATCTATTTACTACAAAACATGTCAAAATTTACATGTGAAAACAGGAGATGACCCTAAAAATGGTTTTTCGTCTCCTAAAAAATTCATGAAAAAGCAGATAGGGGGTATTGTCACATCACCGACGATATACCAGAAGTATATAATGTGGACATACCAAATACATAATACATCCTTGATAAATATAAACATTTTTATTGCACAAAATCTTGTCATCTATTTTTTTCCATAATCATCACTACGATGATGATTCATTGTATTGAATTGTACATTACAATTACAATCTGATCATAACTGACCAATGAGCAATTTTAATTTAACTTAAATTACTCTTCCTTAAAATGAAGAGCTTACCTCATAGCGTCTCTTATCTAATCTAACAAGATCGTGCCCTATTTTAACATAAACAAGCACACAAGCACTATGCTCTGCTTTTCACTATCACCTATCACTCAAACTAGTTCAAAAGGCTTTGTCCTCTTCAATCTTCTAGTTTGCCCAGTAGTATCGAGGAGCGGGATCTCCTCAATATTCTCGTACTTATGAAGTTGTTGCTCGTGACTTCCTGCCACCTTCTTGATGATTATATCCAGGTTCCATTTCTAGGTCCTTATGGAGATCACTGTTTGTCACATACCAATGAGCATTTACAATATTTCTCAGTAGTTTTGTTCTGGAATCTTTGTATAATTTTTATATTACTTGGTCCATACAGGTCTTAATATTTGTTTATAAAGTAAACTTATTATGCATCGACATTGTGGAATTTCTTCCAACTAGCCAATACACTTTTTATGTATTTTTTTTTGAAGTTATACTTCTTTACGGGCGTAATGACGGTGAAATTTTATATGGGAAAACCTAGCGACCGGGCGCATGCGCATTATAACTTTGTTCTGATTGGATGTTCAAATGACATGACAAAAATTATCCAATATGGCAGCTGTGGCACAGCTGTGGGACTGTGCATGGTTTGGTTATAATGTATGCCTGTTGCGTTTTAAAATTTGTAGGAAGAGAAACAACAAACAAAAAGTTAGTTAATGGTTATACTGCCTTTTTAAATAGTTTTCATATTATATTTTTGGACTTATTTACATAGAAGAGATGATTGTTGCATGCCAATGTGAAAGCTCATCAAACTGTGCCTAGTATGAGTGCCGCAGATCTCGCTTATTCAAAGCTAAAGAATCTTTCACTGGTAAGTGTTTTATAAATAGTTGATCAAATTTTGTTATGTTATTTGAACATAGCCACTTTGCACGACGCAAGTGATTGCGAAATTTATTAGTCGTTATACGGGCTCCGATACCTACCTTGAACCTACCAAAATACATAAGTAGTATGTAATACTTTTATTTACATAATTTGATTACCATCAAAATTTCTATCAATATTCACCTAATATATTGTCTTCTTACTCTATGTTTTGTTGTATTTTTTCAATTCTAAATCATTTCAATTCAAAATCAAAATAATTTGATTTACATAAGTTAAAAATGTCAAAAGGTTAATCTGTTTAGTTAGACGATCTTCGCACATAATGACAAGCTGTCTCTGTGGCGAAGTTTTAATGCGGGTGAATCCCAATACAACGCAAATACCAGCCGCGTGGTAAGTTGGTTCGAATCCCAATAGAAACTTTTATTTTTTTATTTTTTTTTATACATTTTATGATTGTAAGTATATTTTTATATAATTTTATTTTCAGAAAATACGTATTTAGTTAAAAAATTTTCCGACAATTAATGTTCAGAAATCATTTGTGGCATTTTTAATGTGTTTTTTGGCACTGTTTTAATAAAAATGTTTGAGAAGTAGTAAGTATAAATTAATTTAATATTTAAATAAAATATAAATAAAAAGTATATTAATTTCGTTTATAATCATATAATCATATAATAGAAGTATAACTTCTTACGTGCGTACAAAGTACACACACATTCTTTTTTTTTGGTTATAGGTATCTAGTTTTTGGGTAGACCACTTTCAGCTGATTCTATAAAAAAAAATTAAAATGACTGGTAATTTTTCTATTCTTGACAATCAAAAATCAAAAGAGATAGGTACTATTTACAGGTAATAATATGCATAAATAATTCGTTTCATAAAAAAATAAAGAAAATTGAAGGATTTTATAATAATTACATAATTGTTTAAACAAAAGAGATCCAGCCAGAGCAGAGCAAAACTAACAGACAGAACAGCAAAAAAGCCACTAATTTCCATTTTCCACAAATTTTTAGGTTATCATGAAATGTGATGACCACGCGACCCTACACTACACAGATACACGCGCGAAAAATTTGAAAATGAACGCAAATTAAATAGTAAATGGCCTCTCTTAAAATATAGGACATTGGTAGGATGTTCATAGAATGACTTGTGGTAACATTCCACCAATAATTTATTCAGATGTTCACCGAATGTTCCTTGAATGCCCAGGACATTCAAACATTAATAGAAGTTTTATAGTACACTCCTGGAATGTTTTGTGTTGTTAGGGTGGGAAGTCCTGGAACTGGGCTTCTTGTGTCTCCTCCACTTTCTCTATGCCTTCTTAAAGCACTTGAAAGGCTGGATTGGTGGATTCCGATAACATCAGCAAAATATTGCTGCGATCGTCCATCGCCATTTTAAGCTATAATTTGGGCTGGGCTACAAATGTTTCATATTTTGTATGAACGCACATCCTCATTGAAAAATCAAGCAGACATAATACACAGATCAAGTTCTCCAACCCAAATGTCCAAAATAAATATTCTCTTTCAACAACGTTTTGTTTACTGTTTTTTTTTTCGGCAAAAACAAGTTCCAACTTGAAATGTAATGGGTTTGTAGACACCTAAAGGAGACGATAAACGATTATTATAACATTTTTTTCAGTTTCAAAATTATGCGATACTTTTTGTGATTAGTGTATTTTGTAAACAACTTCCGATGCCGTCAGTATGACTTCGTCAAAAAGTAGCTTCTTCTAGATGAAAATTGATAAAGTTCAGAGAAGAATAATTCGTCGTCGCATTGATTGGAAAAGAGATTAACCGATTTCAAAAAGAATTAAATTGCTAGAGCTCCACAATTTAGAGTATATAGCCCTTTGTGTGGAAGATTCGATTGTATAAATTCCACAAACAATAAAATATTATTTTGTTGCTTAGATTTTGTATTAATTTGTATAATTATTTTTTTTGTTGATTTTTTGATAAAATTTCTGTTCATGCAAGCGGTTATTGCTTTTTTGTTCTTTTCCCAGAAGCCATCTATCGATATTAGCACTGATATAATATTCCTACTTTAATCGTACCTGCACAAAAACAGTGGCGGATCTACGGGGAGGGAAAATGGGGAATCCCCCTAGGTCCAAAATTAAAAAAAAAAAGAATGTGTGTGTGTACTTTGTACGCACGTAAGAAGTTATACTTCTATTATATGATTTCAACAAAATAAAGTTTATTTGTATTTTGTTTAATTAATAAACTAATTTTGATATTTCCACTTTCAAAAATTTTTTATTGAAACAACACCAAAAATTAAAAAAAAAGGTCCGGGGCCTTCGCGTTATGTAGTCGAATATTCTACCGATAACTTATCAGGGTTTTGTTTTTACGGCTTCTGGGACGTAATTACAAACGACGGTGACAGATAGATCAAGTGAAGTATTAAATATAAAAATGTTTAAAATACTCATTATCTTACTCCCAAGGAAGACAAATCCAAAGACACAAAAATTATAATAAATATATTTACTAAAAACACTATTATTTTCAAACCTTAGTTGCGCTGATACATACATAACTTGGATGATTTAGCAACTAACAACATACTGTCGGTGCGCGCATGCGCCAGGGAATGTAAAAAATCACCCTCGTGCCTAAAAAAGTATAACTTCAAAAATTGTGGAAACATCAAAATATATTATAACATGAAACATGAAACCACAAGAGACAAATTCAACGCTAGTTAGGAAAATTAAGGGACATTAATGCATATAAGTTATTATTTATGTTGTTTATGTAGTTTGAGTTTATCTTTTTGATGTCTTTCGATTAGTGATTCATTGGTCCCCCCCTCCCAAAGCAAACTATTTCCCCTCCCGAGGCAAATGTCTAGATCCGCCACTGCACTTGGAGATAACAATTAATTGACGTCCTAGAAAAGAAGGCAATCTTGGAGTTATATCGTAGTTGGCAATCAACGTGTTAAATCAACCGATTTTTTGTAATAAACTCACATCGAACCTGAATATACTAATAATGGTACCAAAAAATGATGTTTTATCTTTTTGTCATTTATTCACGGCAAAAACGAAAATTCAGTTAAGATTCCAAAAAGTAACTCAACGCGCAACCTATCAGTAACACATTGAACTAGACAGATTTAAATAGAAAACACAAAGAAACATATAGACAGCACACTGTAAAATTAGGAGGATTGGTTAAAAAATCTTGAATTAAAATAAGTATCAAACCATTTTTATGTAGCCACTAAACAACACTTAAAATATGTTTTATTGTGCTATGAAAGAGTGTTTACAAAAAATGATATACAGGAAAAGCAGCTGCCTTCTAACGGAGAAATAGCAAACTAAAAACTGAGAAAGCACATGAGGTGAAGGGAACTGTAGAAATGTAGGATTCATTGATTTCATACTTGCCATCTTAGCTCCAGTTAATTGATTAACAAATCATTTCAAAATTTATTTTTAAAGTAAATAATGTTGAGGAAAGATTTTACCGAAAGGCACATTACATACCTACTTCTTTATACCTAAAGCCAAGAAAAATTTGTTATAAGTCTTAATATAGTCACAATATAGGTAGGTACTTATATAGCCCCCTGCTATACTTGAATCGGTCATTATGAAAAGGTAATCTCATTTTTTTTACATTTCCACTTTTTGTCAAATTTGTATTTAATCCACATAGAAAAACGGGTCAACTTTCAATATTATTACAGCAAGAACAGCATACCCCCTTTTCAAACCGTTCAGTTTGAAAAGGGGTCATCTCCTATAGATAACCCATTGGCCATTTTACAACATGATCTGTTCATTTTGAAAACGGGTCATTTCTTTTTCAAATAATGGCGGTTTCTAGGTCTTTTATAGTTTAAAATCAATTTAAAAATAAAAATATATACCTACCATTTTTATTCAGTTGCAATGCGAAACCAAAACAATCTTACTTTTCAATTAGAATACGGAGCGCAGTCCAGTCCTCTGAATCGCGATTTTCGGCTCTTACTGGAGCCTCATAGGAAAAAACGTAGGCACTGTTCTCCATACCCTAATTGACCAGGGCACCGAGAGTTTTTCCCACCCATTGCAACCGAAGTGAAGGTATTAGGTGACTAGCGTCATCTGGCAATTGAAGATGAAGTAGTTTTCAATCCTAGTAGCAAAATTAATAATATTGAAAATATTAAAAATATTACTAAAAGATTTTTAAATTGAAAACTTATTGGTACATTTCCCTGGTGACACCTCCAAGGCTTCTACAATTTTCAAGCCAAATGGATGCTGCAGCGAAGACAAAGAGAAGGAATTCTACGCTATTCAATTCACATCCACCGTCTGCAGCATGGTAAAGTTCCAACGGAAAATGCACCTGGTTACTCTACGGAGTAATACGGCTATAAAATAAAAATGTACACCATTTTTATTCAGTTGCAATGCGAAGGCAAAACAATCTTATTTTCAATTAGAATACGGAGCGCAGTCCAGTCCTCTGAATCGCGATTTTCGGCTCTTATTGGAGCCTCATCGGAAAGAACGTAGGCACTGTTCTCCATACCCTAATAATTGACCAGCGCCGAGAGTTTTTTCCACCCATTGCAACCGAAGTGAAGGTATTAGGTGACTATAGTTTATTTTTTAACCAGGAGCAGTAAACTAAAAAGACAGATTCACACCCAAGAAAGTCACTAGAATAATAACCAAATACATCTTCTTTTTTGGTTGATCTAGTCGGCCCTCAACGGTAATCCATAAATATTATATTAAATTAATACGTCGCTAAAGAGTTCCAAAAACAACTGCTTTTTATATAAAATCAGACTAACAATCTAAAAATTAAAGGAATAACACAGAAAACACAAAAATTGCCGATATAACTTAATTAACCTATGAAATGTCACTAGTGTCAAAATTTGATAAATGTCATTAGTGTCAAAATTTTATAACAGTGGAGTAAACTTGCCTGCGGTTGGACCAATTACAAACAAGCAACACAGCGCGGTAAATTTGAATCACTCCTCTTGGTTAAAAAACAAACCATAGCGTCATCTGGCAATTAAAAGATGAAGTAGTTTTCAATCCTAATAGCAAAATTAATAATATTGAAAATATTAAAAATATTATTAAAAGATTTTTAAATTGAAAACTTATTGGTACATTTCCCTGGTGACACCGCCAAGGCTTCTACAATTTGCAAGCCAAATGGACGCTGCAGTGAAGACAAAGGGAAGGAATTCTATTCTAATTCTACACTATGCAATTCACATCCACCGTCTGCACCTTGGTAAAGTTCCAACGGAAAATGCACCTGGTTACTATACGGAGTAATACGACTATAAAATAAAAATGTATACCAAATATTCATCAGCTCGTATTTAGCAGTTCAATGTGTGTAATAAACAATATTCATACTATAATGACTATTTTTTCTTTAAATACCTGTTCATTTTGAAAACGGGTCATCTTTTTTTAACAAAATTGCGGTTTCTAGATCTTTTACAATTTAAATTTTTTGTAAATATTCATCAGCTTGTATAGTAAATATTAAAACCAAAAAATACATAAAAACAGTTATTTTTTTAATAGTCTTAAAGATAAAATTTTTTACCTCTCCTGTAAAATTTAAAAAAGTGGAGATGAGCCCTTTTCAAAATGACTAATTCACTTATAGCATGGAAAAATGGACTTTGAAAATGAATCTTTTTTATGTACCAGGCCCTTTCAGCACATTGGCTATCATCATAGCCATCTTAATTTCATTCACTGCCACTCTAAATAGCATGCTTGTGTCAATACCATACCAATTTCGCAACTTCTTCAACCATGAAGTCTTCCTTCGTCTTGGACTGCATTTGCCTGATATTTTCACGTCCATAATTTTTGTAGCAGCATATATTTGGGACCTATCATTACATGTCCGAAGTACTCCAGGTTTCTATTTTTGAAACTTTTTGTAATCTCAGTAGTCTTTTTGAGACGTTCTGGTATTGTGGAATTTCTAGTCTTCTCCAGCCAAGAAACATTTAAAATTCATCTAAAGCACGACCTTTCGAAAGTCCAATACGAGCAGGAGTTTGTAGAAGTACCCGTCAAATTTCGTTAGAAATGAGCAGATGGAGAAGAAGCGGAATATTCAGATTATATTGTTTCTAATACAGGTTAAAGCTGTCTAATTTGAAATTATTTAATTGTTTATCTGCTTCAGTCTATGTATACTCGATTTTAATTTCTATACAGGGTGTTGGCTAAAGAATCGGCGATAGCTTAACCTTAGATTCCTGAGCTTAAAGGGCTATCCTAGTGTAAAAGTACGAAATTCTTTTTTTGGGAATTTCTAAAATAAAGAGTACTATACCAATTGTTTTGAAAATTTGCATAGCATTTACTATAAAAAAAAGTACATGCAAAACAATTTTCATAATATTTTTTTTTAAATTAAACGATTTATTCGCCATCTACTGGCACAGTGAAAATAAAAACGTGGCTCCACTGCTGCAGTGATTGGGACTAATAGAGATTATGAAACATAAAATTTCAAAGTGATTATTGAAATATAAGTTATTTACTATACCATCAACTAGGATTTTTGAAAAATATTAAAATTTGGAAAAATGACGAACTGTTGAAAACAATTTTTAAAATTAGCTAAAACATTTTTAAAAACATCCCCATTGGGATTTTTAAGTTTTAATAAATATACCAATTTACATAGAAGTGGTTTTACTTCTTGTTAGAGTTTTTTAACTATATGGTATACAGCCAACCTAGGGAACCTCCCTTTTAGTTTATATATGACAGTATGGTCAACTTGGCGCTACAATACTTGCGATTAGCCACACAACGGAGCAACATAAAGCTGGACATATGGTTCATTTCAAGATGTTTACATCATAAAGTCTTCCCAACATTTTGTAGAGTTAGAACATCCAATAATGTACATCCTAACATCAGGACCTCCATGCAGATTAAACTCATGAAGAAAGAGATTTGTAAACATTACAGTAAACTCAACTACATAGAATGTAAGCTAAAGGTAACATATGATTCTCTACTTGAAACTTTACAATTTATTAATCTTAATTCTTTTATGTCAGACGTTCAGGATAAGGTAGATCATTCACATTCAGTTAAATTTAATAGAGTCAATAATAAATTAAAACACTTAATCAACAATAAGATTAGACTTGATCAACAAAAAGCTTCTCGTAATAAAAATTATTCCAATTTTCGATTCCACCCAAGAATCAAAAATCTCTCAAATGTCCAATTTTCTGATGACGAATTAAAACTCTTAAACCTCGGCCTCAAACACTCCATTCCTAGCAATTTATCTATCAAAGATCTTGAGAGTCTTTCCATAGAGACCGACATGGTTATTCAGAATCTTTCCATTTCACTCACACAAAAAACTTCAATCAGAAACTCTTGCATCCAAACTATCAACAAATTCAAAACTAAACTTCTTTCCAACAATAACTCCTCTCTTACCAACATCAGTTCCCCTTCTACTTCTACACAAACTTCTTCATCTCTCTCTTTTCCCAATTTCTCATATAATAAGTCTAAATCCCTTCTCTCCACACTCAAATCTATCAAAAATAAGATCCAAAACCACCACCTCATCTTCAGCAAAGCAGATAAGGGTAACTGCCTTGTTATTTTAGACCAACAATTATACATTGACAAAGTCACCTCTTTCCTAGACAACAATAACTTTACTTTGCTTCCTGTTGATCCCTCTAAATCTTTTGTTTCGAAGATGAAAACCAACTTAAAGCAATTTACTGAATTCTTTTCTGAATTTGAAGCACCATATACTAAAATTCCATCAAATCCACTCACCCCCAGGTTATACGGTTTACCAAAGATACACAAAGTTGACATTCCTATTCGTCCCGTTGTCAGCTTCATTAACACTCCAGTTTCTATTTTATCTAAATTCATTCTTAACACCATTAAAAACTTTATTAACTTTACCCCACAGTTTACTGTTTTGAATTCTCGCCAATTAGTTGAAAAACTTCAACTTGTCAATCTTAATCCAAATATTGTTATGCTTTCTTTTGATGTTAGCAATTTATTTACTTCAGTACCAAAAAATGAATCGATTAGTCTGGTTAATTCACTCCTCTTAAATAATTCTGTCACTTCCACCACCACTTCGTCTATTATAAACATTCTCAAAATTTGTCTATCTCAAGATTACTTTGTTTTTAATAACAACTTTTATCAACAACCTGACGGTTTAGCAATGGGTAGTTGCTTATCCCCTTTCTTAGCTGATGTTTTTATGGATCACTTAGAATCCAACTATATCATAAAAAATCCAGAGATCTTACACTGGTTCCGTTATGTTGATGACATTTTAGTCCTCATTTCTGGTAACTCTGATTCAGCTCACAACTTACTTCACAAAATAAATCAAATCCATCCTAATATCACCTTTACCATGGAACTAGAATCTTCTAACTCCATTAACTTTCTGGATTTATCTATTACCAGACTACATGACCACTTCAACTTTGGTATCTACCGTAAACCAACACAGACAGATCATGTTATCCATTCTACTTCTAATCACCCTTTATCATATAAACTCTCTGCTTTTCGCAGTTTTATACATAGATTAAACTCTATTCCTTTATCCGTAACTGAATTCAACAAAGAGTTGAATATTATCAAACAGATTGCAGTCAACAATGGTTATGACCCAGACATTATCACTAAACTTCAACAAAAAAGAGAACTCAAATTACTACAACAATCCGCTTTCTCTACATCATCCACAACTACTCCCATCTATGCCTCCTTACCATTCAATAACTCCAAATTATCTGAAAGAGTCAAACATATCATTTCAAATTCTTGTGACAACATAAAAATATCTTTCAAAGTTAATAACACTCTCAGCAAAAGTTTAACTAATACCAAAGATCCTATCCATTATATGAACCGGAGTGGGGTATACAGACTCTCTTGTTCAGATTGTGATGCCACCTACATCGGCAGAACTTACAGATCCCTTTCTACCCGATCTGCTGAACACAGCAAGAGAGATACCACTTCTGCCTTTTCACACCATTTAAAAGTCAATAAACATGAACTTAAGATTCCTGAAGGTGTCCAGTTGATACACAATATTCAACAAAACAATACACTCCGTTTAGACTTATACGAAGATTTGGAGATTGGCAAGGACATGAAGAAGAGTCCCAACTGTGTCAATAGACAAACATCCCTTAACCGCAACTTTGTCCCCATTCACCGCCAATTATTCTCATAATTCCTATTTTTTCAACTTCCTCTTTTTATCCTATTCTTTCTCTTTCAACTTACTCTCTCTTCTTTTTCAAAATTTCCTCTTTCCTTCACTGCTTCCAAACTCCTTTACCCGAATAACATTATTAACTATTGAACCCTATTAACCATCACCTCATTAATTCACCCTACTATCTTTTTACTTCTTTTTCATTTCATTACTTCGTTCAGTTTAATTCCACACCTCATCTTTTCTTTATCCCTCTCTTTCCCTTAAAATTCTTGTCTTTATACCTTACACCACAGCCCTCTGCTTTTTGTCTTTGACCTTTTCCAAGAAAACTTTTACCTCTCCAACTAACATCCATTCACTTGATTTCAGTTCTCACATTCAGATCCATTATCATTACAATTAAATTATATCTATATTCTTTTTCTTACTTTGGTTTTATTTTATTCAGTACACTTTCAATATTATTTTCATTTTAATTTCATTTTTGTATCAACTGGACTTAACAGCTATAATCATACATTACTTTATCTCTAATTTCCCATACCAACACTTTGTCACAAGAATTCTCTCAAAACTTTTGAAATAAAATTAAAAAATAAACCATCTCATAATAATTACAATTCTTTTTCATTCACATATTACACACTTTTAATTATTTGACTGTATCCTAACTCAAATCCATTATTTACAAAAACTTGCATTTTTAAATAACAATATTTTCCTTTTACATATACAACCACCAATACAATATAGACTAGATTAAATTGCCTACCAATTTATTCATTTTGTACAATAACTTTCCAACTAATATTGATTTTTCTCTTTTCTCACCTTCATCTATTTTTATCTTTTTATCTTTATTGACAGCAGCTTACTTTCTTTCTATCAATTTGATCAATCTAATGTTATGGTATACAGTCAATATAAATAATCTTATATTCTAAATTAATTTTGTATATCACAATTTCTTTTCAATAACCAATAGATTTAAAATGTTAGACATTTTCAGATATTAAAATCTTTATCATTTGTTGTGGGTCATGACCTTTTGGTTAATTAACATTGAAAATCGACTACCTTTTTCTCTACTGTCAATGTCACTTCAAACAGTTCCTTAGACATTAGTGTCACTTTATAGTCAAAGTTGGCCTAAGATGGTTGATTGAGGTTTTGGTAGGGTTTCACCATGTTCCCATAGGCAATATCCTGTAACATCGGCGTTTAGCCTGTTTAATATTATTTTTAAATAATGTAAATTGAATTTTAAATTCAACCATTGTTTGGTTCTGGGGCTATTTAGCAAGTATGCACGTAAGTAATCTAACCACATTTTTAGCTTTTAAAAATTTCAACCATCTTTCAATTCTAATAGTGGGATTACTTATTTTATTGTAGATTCACTGATGATGGACCGATAGGTCTGAAAACGTTCTGAATTGGACATTTTTATTCAATCCATTGGGATTTTTAAGTTTTAATAAATATACCAATTTACATAGAAGTGGTTTTACTTCTTGTTAGAGTTTTTTAACTATATGGTATACAGCCAACCTAGGGAACCTCCCTTTTAGTTTAAAACATTTTCAGTTTCAAAAACCGCCAAATTGACATTTTTTATCCGATCAAAAAACCTCTAGTTGATGGTATAGAGCAGCGGTTCTCAATCTGTGGTACATGTACCACTGGTGGTACATTAAATTTTTTGAGGTGGTACACAAAACGCAAAAACAGCCAAAATCAGCACCACTTTTATAGTTAATTAGATCACCTAGTTAGATATGTATTTCAGTTAGGTGGTACCAAAAATAATAAAACGTATTTGGTGGTACATGACACAAAAATATTGAGAACCGCTGGTATAGAGTATAGAAAATAACTTATATTTCAATAATAACTTTGAAATTTTATGTTTCAAGACCTCTATTAGTCCCAATCACTGCAGCAGTGGAGCTATGTTTTTGTTTTCACGGTGTCAGTAGATGCCGCAGAAATCGTTTAGTTTTTAATATTTTTGTATGACAATAATTGTTTTACATGTACTTCTTTTTATAATAAATGCTCATGCAAATTTTCAAAACAATTTTGGTACAGTTCTTTTTATTTTAAAAATTCCCAAAAAAATATATTAATTTCATACTTTTACACTAGGATAGCCCCTTAAAATAGGTTGATTTAAGCTAACTTACCTTAGTACGAAAGTTGATAATAACCGAAATACAGGGTGTCAAAGTTAAACTTTTATTTTATTTATTCTTGAGTATTTCCTTACATTGGGTAACAACACGAAATTTGGTAAGCGGGGTTTTTTGGGACAATAAATCTAAATTAACCACCAAAAATGATGTATTAGCTAGAGGGCGCCACACATGCCTTTCAGCGCTTATTTAATAGGTTAATTTTTTTTACTATCCACTCTATATACTTTTTGAAACAAAACTTTAATTCTCTTAATATTTTTACTTAAAAAAGGTATACTTCATTTATCTCGCTAAACTCAACCGTTTTCGAGATAAAAGCATTTTAAATCTGTGAGGCAACATCATTTTTTGCATAATATCATTATAGCTACGCCCGAAAAATAACTTCAACATAAAAATTTCCAAAAATGTCTCGCAAATTTCTTCAAATGGAATTTTCGATACAATGACATAAATATGAGAACTGGCGCAATTATTATGGTTTCAAGTTTATTTTTCGGGTATAACTACAATGATAATTATGCAAAAAATATGTTGTACCGCAGATTTAAAATGCGTTTATCTCGAAAATAGTTATAGTGTACAGAATGTAGTATACCTTTTCTAATTAAAAAATATTAAGGCCATCGGTACATAATTCGCAAATATTTTACGGCTGTCTCAACTTTTTCTGTCTTTACACGGCAAATTACGTGTAGTAAAACTCACACTGGTATGGATATGTAAACATTACTAGAATGTCATTCTACTTGACAATCTCATCATTAACTTTAAAGAGATGGCTTTTGAATGTTCTTGGATAACTGTTATTTGTATAATTGCAAATTATTAATTCAGTTAACAAATGTGATAATTTTTGAAGTTATACTTCTTTAGGCGCGATTGAGATTGAGGGTAAATTTATATTGATCTGCGCCCATGCGCACACCGACAGTATGGTATTAGTCGTTATACGACTCTGATTGGGTGTTGAAATGATCTGTCAATAATAAATAATTGTTCAATATGAAGGTAAACAAATGTATAATAAATATATTAGTTTTATTGTTGTGAGGACAGAAACAAAAAAGTTTATAATTGTAGTGATATTTAAATAGATTTTAAAAGCAACAGGTACGTAATAATTGTAAATGTATCATAGGTACCTACCTATTTGAACCTACCAAAATACATAGTATGTAATACTTTTATTTACATAATTTGATTACCATCAAAATTTCTATCAATGTTCACCTAATATATTGTTTTCTTACTCTATGTTTTGTTGTATTTTTTCAATTCTAAATCATTTCAATTCAAAATCAAAATAATTTAATTTAATTCAAAAATGTCAAAAGCTTAATCCGTTTAGTTAGTCGATCTTCGCACATAATGACAAATTGCCTCCGTGGCGAAGCGTTTAAGGCGAATGAACCCCAATATACCAACCGCGCTGATAGCTGGTTCGAATCCCAATAAAAACTTTTATTTTTTTATTTTTTTTATACATTTTATGATAAGTATATTTATATAATTTATAAATTTATAAGTATATTATATAATTTTATTTTCAGAAAATACGTATTTAGTTAAAAAAATTTCCGATAATTAATGTTCAGAAATCATTTGTGGCATTTTTAATGTGTTTGTGTGTGTTTTATTCTTTTATTATTTTAATTTTTTGCACTGTTTTAATAAAAATGTTTGAGAAGTAGTAAGTATAAATTAGTTTAATATTTAAATAAAATATAAATAAAAAGTATATTAATTCCGTTTAAATCATATAATAGAAGTATAACTTCTTACGTGCGTACAAAGTACACACACAGTCTTTTTTTCACTAACTATGTATTCAGTGATTGTAATAATTTATATGTACAACAAAAACTAATACTCAATCGAGAAAAGAGGAAAAGCGTTAAAGTGCATTTGATAAGCATTGCAGCCGAAAATACGTACCCATCCCCTTAATGGAATAAAAGTTTTGATGCAAAAAACACATAGAGTGGTTCAAAAAAATTTAACCCATTAAATGAGCGCTGAAAGGCGTATGTGGCGCCCTCTGGGTAATATATCGTTTTTGGTGGTGAATTTAGATTTATCATCCCAAAAAACCATGCCTGTCAGGAAATATTCAAGAATAAATAAAATAAAAGTTTAACTTTCGGTTATTATCAACTTTCGTACTAAGGTAAGTTAGCTTAAATCGACCTATTTTAACCTCAGGAATCTAAGGTTAAGCTATGGCCCATTATGTACCAAACACCCTGTATAGTCATTTTAGTACAAAATACTTTTTATGTTATATTTGCACATTTAATTTAATTATTCGTATTCTAACTACATATAAGCAACTGAACAACTTCTTGATACATGATAATTATTTTATACATATCTCAAGATATAGTAGTTACTGCTACAAACCCATACATTTAATTTAATTACTTGTATTCTAACTACATATAGGCAACTGAACCACTTCTTCTTTTGTCATATACACCAACGATACTTCTTTTATACATATCTAAGGATATCGTAGTTACTGCTACAAACCCATCTGGATAAGAGATGGTTAGATTGTGACCTTTACTTTGGAGACCTCTTACTACTTCTGGATTCTGTAACCAAATAAAGATGAATAAGCTTCCGATTATAATTATTTATAAAATAATTTAGAGGACATCAAGGATTGTGCAAGAAAGAACTGAGTAGAATGGAACGGAAACGATAATATTATTATAAGCCAAATGACAACAAATAGACTTGTAAAGACTGCAAGAGACGGTTACCCAACAGGAAGAAGATCAATGGAAAGACCACGAAAACGATAGAGGCACAGTGAAAAACAGATAGAACCATATCTACACACAAAGCAGAAGAAGAAGAAGAAGAAAAAGAAGAAGAAGAAGGGTAGGTTTTTGACAGGTTTTTGATGTATATTTTTAATATTACCTGATGTACCCAATCGTCCTCCATATCCAATGTCATTGGGAAAAGTTGGTGATGTATCCTTTGTAGACCGGATGCACTTTCCACATCCATGTTAAAGTATAAGCGATTGAGTATAACCTAAAAAACAAAAAAAAGTAGAATATTGGTCTGCTAGTTTTACAATGGAATTAACTTATCTAGTATTATTAGAACTGAAGTAACGCTACATTGTGATTTTGGGGGCAATACCAGTAGAATTATCTACTTGAAGGAAAAAAACTTGGATAGGTTTATTTAAACGCCCTTAAGAGTCGGTAATTATATAAACTCGCCAGTTAATTTTATAAGTATTCAAACATGACATTGACCAAAAACATTTTCTACCCCCGAGAAGTACTTAGTGAGAACCACCACCAAAATAAAAGGGTATTTTGGAAAAGGGTGCACTTTGTTTCTTGAGCTATCCCCTACTTCCTGTGAAAATATCAAGTAAATTCGGAATTCAGAGCCAAATACCCTCACTGACTGTGTAGTGATATTATGACACTCTGTATAATTAATATAAAATATGTTCTACGTCTAATTTTGAATAACCTTCTTATTGTTTAACTAGAATAATTAACCTTACCAAGTATGGCAAGATAATAAGTAAACACGACATTGAACTATAGGTGCTGTGTTTATAATTTGATGGGTATAAATACAGAATAGGTGAAAGACATGGGGATTCATATTATTTTGTTATTAGACGCGATTATGGCGTAACTTTATAGGTATAGGGTATTATAAGTCTTAGATATTATTGTAAAAAAGTTGTTATGGTTTAGTCACCAATTCTGAATTGTAAATATATTGTTATCATTATATTTACCATTATAATGCAAAGAAGCAGTTTAGTTAGGTATCAACCCTTTTGCTTAAGCGTTACAACTGCACTATAAGTAAATACCAACCTGCGTTACACTTGAAATAATTTTACTTCCTCCGGCACCGCCAACGATCATGAAAAGGTCGTTTCTTTTATCCAATATGACTGTCGGACACATTGAGGACTGTGGTCGTTTTCCCGGACGAATGAAATTTGATGGAGATGGAAGATAACCGTATTCATTGACCAATCCCGGTGTTGAGAAATCATCCATAGAATCATTGAGTATGATGCCGGTGCTTTCTGAAACAAATCCTGCTCCCAAGCTGGAAAAACAATAAACTTAAAAGGTTTGCTGAAGTAATAAAAATACTTCCTTTATTACTGGTATATGAATTAGATTAATATTTTTTTTAATTATCCAAATTGGATTATTAAATACAACACAGAACGAACGTTTCGGTCATATCAGACCATCATCAGGTTACATCTAGAAATAATAAAACCACTGTAAATTAAAGGAAAATGGGTGGAATTTTGACTTTTATTTAATCTTATCCCCCCTAATTATTAATCATGAACCATTTACCATAAAAAATTTTCTCATAAAATTTAAAAACTTTCTTTCATTTCCCCCTTCAGGTCTCTCTATTTAATACATTTATTTTACCAATCTTCTCATGAGACCTATAATATTTTTTTCTAATTCACTTTATTCCATCCAACCACTCATCATCCCTATTTTAGTCTCAGTGTAGTTTTGTTATTTTAGTATCACTTTGTCATGTGTTTCATGTTATGTTGGTTAGTATTTGTGGGCATTTATATTTATTTATATTAGCCGCAATAATGATTAAGTTCATCATAATGAAGTTAGAGAGAAATACAACAATACCATCTAAAACTGTGTGCTATTTTCTGACAGATGTTTATCTATTTAACTATCAGGAAAGACAGTTTATATGAACCTCATTTAGAGAGTTAAGAGCGCAGAGTATCCTGAGGTAAAAAAATAAGAGTGCTGAAAATTGCAGAAATGAAAATTCTCCGAAATATTTATGAAAAAACACGTACAGTTGAGTTCGCGTGTCTTTACCCGTGCGTCATTAATACCTGGTGAGATAAAACACATACTTTTTATCTAGCATCATTCTCTTCCACGCATGAAACTCATGACAAACCAGCTGCCGTTTCTTATTAAGTAAAAACACATGTTATTTTTATAAACCATCTAAACTCAGTGCATTGAAAAGAGATAGGTACAAAAAAAGACGATTCGGTATGTTTTCATATTTTAAGCACAATTTGTTTGACGTTTCTGCTTTGTTTAGTTTTGTGGCTGTCAGTCAGTTGAATTTTTTGCGGTTTTTGTCGAATTTTTGCGTTTTGAAGCTTCTTTATATTACACAAACAGTTGTTTTCACAACTAATTTTATGTTAGGCTTTGAAAATTTAAGGTAAATAATTCTATTTTGGCAATTAATATTTAAAACGTACAAAGCTAACGTCATTCACACAGTAAAGAAATGATTGTGTTTAGATTTCCGTCAAAGTGAATAAAATAACAAAAATAAAATATGTTATTGAATTTTTTTATAAATTGTTTATTTATTTATTTTTCAATAAAAATTAAAACAATTTATTAAGCTACTTCAAATGTAGCTGTAATTCTGCACAAAAATTTTGAAGCAAAACTTACATTTGACATTCTATATATTTGATAACGTCAAATTTTATAATAAAACCCGTCATCGGAACAGTAGCCACTTTCTGTCAGTTGTTGTTGCGTGAAATAGATTTCCGACTTATTTCGTATGCTTTAAATGATGACGCACGGGTAAAGACTCGCGGACTCAACTGTATGCATAGAATCAAGAACATATACATAAGACGTAGATGTAAAATAGAAACCACTAATCAATGGCTACAAAAATAGAGTGGACTGAAACGACCATATGGGCAAAATGACCGAGAACAGAGTAGAAAAACGACGAAAGACCATTTCCTGTGGGAAGGCGATCAGTGCAGCCACCACGAAAAAGCTGAAATAATATTCTACTGGAGAAACTATAGACTATAAGCTCATACATACAGTTCAGTACCTGAATCTTTGCCCGTGCGTCATCATTTAAAGCATACGAAATAAGTCGATGATAACTCGGAAATTGAAATGTACTAAACGCAACAGCAAGTCACTTATTGTCACTTGCTGTTGCGTTTAATAAATTTCAATTTCCGACGTATCATCGACTTATTTCGTATGCTTTAAATGAGGACACACGGGTAAAGATTCAGGGACTCAACTGTATATGAGGAAAAAATAACAACAACAGCTTTTTCTGTGTAATTGAACTTACATATAATTAATACTGGTTGTAAGAGCTATACCATCACCATTTGGACCCCAAACACAGAGGTTAGCTGTACCATGATCTTGAATTGATTCGAATGTAGCACCATAGTGTGTGGCGTCATTGAATGTTTTGAAATCTGTAATTTTCTGTCTGGTCTCTGCGGCAAAACGTTTGGAAGACAACTTGGCCACCATCTAGAAATTTAAAATAATATACATTATTATTCCACAATTTGTATAATGGTAAATAAAGTCGATTTGCTACACTCAGACACAACTGGCTACTGATTTTAGTAGGTAATGTTTTTTTTTGCCAATTTTGCCAAAACTGGCAAAATTACTAATAGGTCTGGATCCCGCGTATGAAAAAAAAGTTGATTAATAGCAAGCTGAAAATTTATTAATAGCTTAAGAGTGTCTAGTCGGACAAACTTTGATATATGGGAACACTGGAACAGAGGAAGTTTTAATTGTGGAACAGGTTAAAAATTTGGAACGATCAGACCACGAAAACGGCACATGTATTTTGTCCAACAGAACAGACTTAAACTTTCCGAACAGAGATGAAACTCTCATGCAAAAATCAGACTGCTATTTATCACCAAATGGGCGTTTTAATGAGTGGAACATGTAGAATATGTCAAATGACAGGAATTATGACAGGTGATAAACAGCAGTCTGATTTTTGCATGAGAGTTTAATCTCTGTTCGGAGAGTTTAAGTCTGTTCTGTCGGACAAAATAAATGTGCCGTTTTCGTGGTCTGACAGTTCCAAATTTTTAACCTGTTCCACAATTAAAACTGCCCCTATTACAGTGTTCCCATATATCAAAGTTTATCCGACTGGACACCCTTAAGCTATTAACAAATTTTCAGCTTGCTATTAATCAACTTTTTTTCATACGCGGGATCCAGACCTATAATAGTCCATTCTTTCACGGTTTTTGCTCTAAATTTTAAAGAACCGCTAGAAATTGACATGAAATTTGGCATACGTATAGCTTACATGTCAAATAAAAAAAGTGATATTGTGCCGATGTGTGCTTTTGCCCTGGGGGTGACTTTCACCCCCTCTTGGGGGTGAAAAAATATATGTCCAAAATAAGTCCAGAAATGGGTAAACTGACTAATTTTAAGTAACTTTTGTTCTATACAGCTTTTTCGCCAAGTCAACACTTTTCGAGTTATTTGCGAGTGAATATGTTCATTTTTCAACAAAATAACCCCATTTTTAGACGGTTTTTCGCAAATAACTCAAAAAGTAAGTATTTTGTCTAAAAAACGTTCTTAGCAAAAATATAGCTTATAAAAATGTTAAAAAAATGGTGTACGCGTTAGGTCTCCGGATCTCGTAGAACCAGAGTTGTAGCCAATCAAAAATAGATTCATATTCACCAAATTTCAAATAGAATATTTCGACGTGAAATATCCAAAAAATTAAGCACCTTTTGGGGAAAACTCATTTTAACTTTTTTAAAGTGTTTAAAAAATGTTTATTTCTGTTTTTACAAAAAGTTTCTAGCATTAAATTTAAGCAAGTTACACTTAAAATAAAGTTGGTCCCTTTTGTTTTTCCAAAAAAAAATCGGGAAGACCACCCCCTAATTAGCAACTTAAATGAAATTAATCGTTACCGCTCCACAAATTATTTTAGTTATGTTGTGTTTATATGATCTGTAAGTTTCATCGGTTCAAAGTGCTTATTTTTGAAAAAATTTGGTTTCAAAGTAAAATTTTTAAAAATTTTAAATTTTGAAAAATATGTTTTTTTCCAAATAACTTAAAAATTGTTAGAGATACAAAAAATCTTGAGAAACAAAAAAAGTCAGATTTGCTTTTCTGAATATCATGTATTTTTTTGTTTTTCTATTGGACAAAAATTGATTAAGATTTGGTGTTTCTAAATTTGCATACATTCGTGATCAGTGACTTGTTCAACCCCTTTTAACTATAGCCCTTTCAATAATAAGGACTTTGAGCCGATGAAACTTACAGATCATATAAACAATATACATATACACGAGTCAAGAAACTTGTGAAGTTGTAACGTTCATTTAAGATACTAATTAGGGGGTGATTTTCCCGATTTTTTTAACAAAAATAAAATGGACTAACTTTATTTTGAGCGTAACTTGTTTAATTTTGATGCTAGAAATTTTTTTTATAAAACAAAAATGAAGCTTTATTTGAACACTTTAAATAAGTTGTAATGAGTTTTCCCCGAAATGTGCTTCATTTTTGGTTATTTCACGTTAAAATATTCCATTTGGAATTTGACGAATATGAACCTATTTTTCATTAGCAATAACTCTGCTTCTACTAAGTGTAGAGACGTGATATATACACCATTTTTTTAAATTTTCTACAGGCTTTTGCTAAGAATGTTTTTTCGACAAAATTCTTACTATTTGAGTTATTTGCGAAAAACCGTCTAAAAGCGTGGTTATTTTGTTGAAAAAATAAACATATTCACTGCCAAATAACTCGAAAAGTATTGACTTAGTGAAAAAACTCTATAGAACAAAAGTTACTTGAAATTAGCCAGTTTATCCATTTCCTGACTTTCTTTGGACGAATATTTTTTCACCCCCAAGAGGGTGTAAAAACCACCCCCAGCGCAAAAGCACATATCGGCACAATATCACTTTTTTTCTTTGACTTGTTAGCTATGTGAAATGCCAAATTTCATGTCAATCCAAGCGGTTCTTTAAAATTTAGAGGTTTTGCAATATTTTACCGTTAAAGAACGGACTATAACTATTTAGTAATTATTACCTATTTATAGTCGGTTCACTAAACTCAGACACAACTGGCTAGATATTTTAGTCGGTAATTTTTTTGTTTTTTACCCATTTTGCAAAAATTGGCAAAATTACTAATTATTTGGTAATTATTAACTATTTAGTAATTATTAACTATTGACTAAAATATCTAGCCAGTTGTGTCTGAGTTTAGCGAACAGACTATAGTAATTATTTTTTGCCAATTTTACAATCCATACAAATTGGCAAAATTACTTACTAAAATCACTAGCCAGTTGTGTCTGACTTTAGCAAACGGACTATAATTAAAAATTCACATTGTAAAACGGCTATAAAGAATTGGAATTTTCAAAAGTTTAGAGATGTAAGAGTTGTAGAACGGCATTGAGAAAACATCACCAACAGGCAAAGGAATCAATCAAAATGTAAATCAAGAATGCCAGAAAGATATAGACCCCCTACTGGACCAGAATAAAGGAAGATATAAAAAATATAGAAAGAATACAGAAAAATATTCAAAACATACTATAAGGAAATTAACACCAATAGAAAAGCATCCAAGGCAATTACAAACCAATGCAGAAGTCTAAGTGGTACCTAATAAAAACATGGAAAGGTGCATTAAATCGATGTGGGAAATACTTTTACCGGGTACTTTATAAAGAGGACAAGGAAGAGAACCTGGAACATGAAAATGTTGAGGTTAGCGGAATAGACGGGTGGAACCACCAAAGATTCTTGAAGTTAAAGACGCAGTCCAAAAACTGGCCAGAAAAACTTACACACCAAACCTGCCTCTCTCTCACCCCACCACTTTCGCCTCGCTGCATTGCTCAGTGTCAGCCTAGCAGCCTTCGAAAATGGAGGTCCCACTTGCTGACACCACCAATATGAAATTCATGCTATGATAGGTTTTTTAAATGCAAAATGAATTTCACCTATTTCCCATCGTTATTCTTAACATCGTCAGTTAATTGTTTATGGGTAAGAGTGTATATTTGTTCAACATATTCGCAAATGGTGTATAGTCCAGGGCGCACCTGTTTTAAGATGGACGTTGAGAGGTGACTCATATTTTTTGCAAAAATGGCTTGGAATTAACTCATATAGCAATAATTGAGTTATCCTCCCACTCAAAAATGTCCGGAACATTGTTTAAATAATCAAAATGTCAAAAAATGAAGGAAAAATTCGATTTTTTTCTTCGTTTTTCGATTATAACTTTAAAAGTATGCACTTCCGAGAAAGTTACACCAACATAAAAGTTGTGTAAATAAATTTTGTACAATATAGGATTAGTCAAAAATTTTAAAAATTGTCACCCTTGTTGCACAATAGCAATAATTGCGAAAAAAACATAAAATAACAAGTATTTGCATTTTACGTTTTTCAATCATTTGCGTTACACTTAGGACCTTCATATTTTACACAGAAAAACTTTATGATATAATAAAATAAAACTATAAAATTTCATTGAATTCGGTTCAACAGATTTTGCACAATAAATTTTGCAATTCAGCTTTCGCAAAAAAAATTCATTTTTTCAAAATGTTGCAGGACTGAAAATAAAGCAGATAACAAGTTGATTTTTTTACATATAGAAGAATACTATACCTTTCATTTGCAATTTGGAAAATTAAAATCGGTTAACTACCACGGCATCAGGATTTTTTTTAAATAATCATTAATTTTTGGTGCTACGCGCAGGACAGCGGTGTTCGATTCACACCGCTTGCAACCCAAAGTTGATTTCCACCAAAATTTCTTCCAATCTTTATATAATATATTATTTTCTTACTCTATATTTTGTTGTATTTTAATATTTTAATTCCACAAAAATCAAACTAATTTGATTATTGTTTGTGAAATATTGTTTAAACAATTGCATATGTTTAAAAATAATAAACTTATATTCTCTTAAGTTAAAATATATGAACAAAGAAAGTTTTTGCTAAAAAAGTGTTATTTCAAAGGACAGAGTATATGTTTTTATTTTGCAATAAACCAATTTATTTATTTATATCGAAATGTACTAAAAATTAAAATTTATCAATTATTATCAAAGGTCATTGGAATTCCCAATCTGAGCAAACGTATCCGCTGTCCTGCGCTAGCACCAAAAATTAATGTTTATTTTAAAAAATTCCTGACGTCGTGGTAGTTAACCGATTTTAATTTTGCAAATTGCAAATAAAAGGCACAGTATTCTTCTATATGTAAAAAAAAATTCAACTTGCTGTCTGCTTTATTTTCAGTCCAGCGACATTACATTTTGAAAAAATGAATTTTTTTGCGAAAGCTGAATTTCAAAATTTATTTTGCAAAATATATTTAACCGATCTTAATTAAATTTACAGTTTTGTTTTACTATATTATAAAGTTTTTCTGCGTGAAAGGTCCTAAGTGTAGCATAAATGGTTGAAAAACGTAAAATGCAATTACTTGTTTTTTTTATGTTTTTTTCGCAACTATTGTTATTTAGCAACTAGGGTGACAATTTAAAAAAATTTTAACTGATCCTATATTGTAGGAAATATAATTACGCAACTTTTATATCAATGCAACTTTTCTCGGAAATTAATACTTTTAAAGTTATAATCAAAAAACGAAGAAAAAATCGAATTTTTCCTTAATTTTTTGAAATTTTGATTATTTAAACAATGTTCCGGAACTTTTTGAGTGGGAGGATAACTCAAATATTATTATATGAGTTACTTTCAAGCAATTTCTGCAAAAAAATATAAGTCACCACTCAACATCCAAATGTACTAATATTTTTACAGATGCGCCCTGGTCTAGTAGTGAGTTCAGTGTCCCTGCTCGGGTGGCACTGTGATAATCTCGTGTAACAAAGACAGGATTAAAACCAAAATTACAAAAGATGAGGTAATTAACTTTAACTACTTGTTAATTTCGTTACCAAAATATATTTACAATCTTCATATCGGACTTTCGTATATTTCGGGTCGATGTGACGATATTTGATACATGAATAATGATTCTAACCGACGATCGAGTGGATTAGGAATCGTATTTATTTATTAACGCGAAATAGATGTATAAGAAGAGGAAATCTCGTTCATCTCGCCAGAAGGAAAGAATATGTCAGGTTCGCTTCGCTCAACTCGCATAGCTTAGGATGGGGTTGTGACTCATCGAATTCGCGCAGCTCGACAAGACGAAGGGGATTCGGAATATGGTCGGAATACGTTTAACTTACCTATTATACCTGTTTGGTTATTCTCCGTTCAGCATACAGAGAATAATCAAATGGATTTCAGTTTCCACTTTTATACTGTCAGAGACGGTATAAAAACACGTTTTGCTTAACCCGGGAGAAGTCGCGCTCACTTCTGTTACGTAAGCAGTCGCGCGTAGAGAAAAAATCTAACAATACGAATTTAAATACGAATTTAAAACACATTAAATAGAAATTTTCTATTTTATAATATTTTCGTTTACCTACTTGTTATTTTAAAAATATCTATTTATCTACTCTATCTCATATTAGGTATAAGTTTTTAGTTTGTGAAAACTGTCAATATAGATAGCAGTGCGTGAAGGATTTAAACTGTGCGTGAAGTAACAATGGGACAATTTTAAATGCGATTTACTTTTTCGCACTGTTTTTGGCACACTTTCATATAATCAAATATCCTTAACTTTCGCGTTGTCATGGTGATGACATTGTCAGCAATAAATTATGACAAAAGTTTTGACAGTTTTGTGCTTTGAAAGAAGTTATAATTTTTAAATATCAAAGTTCTAAAAATTGTAGAATAGAAATGAATTCCAGTGACGAAGAGTTACAGTTTCTTTATTTGTTCATAGTAGATAAAATATTTTATGAAACTGCGTGAAGTACTTTTTGCGAACTTACGCGATATATAGCACTCGCTCCGCTGTAGCTCGTGCTCTAAACATCGCGTATGTTTGCAAAAAGCATACTTCACGAACTGCTTCATAAATAACTATTCTAACAATTTTAAAGCTAGTTGGTTCTGCCATAAATTCCACAAAAGATTAAAAGAAATAAAAAAAAGAAATAAAAAAAAGATCCCCCACATTACTACATTCCTCCTCGAGACACTTACGAGTGGAAAGTTATGTTGCAAAACTTTTCATCAAGTTATCACGGAAAAGGATAAAATGTTATGATTTTTTCCAACGGCGCGACTGTTCCCGGGTTAATAGATAGGCAAGCTCTAGGTGATAAAATTATATTATCATCACATGGTGAGTGAAAGAGAGGGAGAGTTAATCTATAAGGCAGTGTTGCCAGATTTCTCCCAGTCCGTCCAGCTGGGCAGATTTCTGAGCGGCATGCGGCATAGGGAACTTTTTTAACGAATAACCATCCTACTTACATCATCCAGTCCAGGAACAAAATCTTTGTCTCCAAGCCCGCTTCTCATAGCATAACCGTACTTTAGGGCTTCGATTATTCTATGGTAAGTTTTCACTGAAAAATGATCATTGCGAGGTAAATAGTTTTCTAGTATATTTAAAATATATGTCATTATTATCCCTGATCCAGGTAAGGGAAAAGAATATATCTGTTTTCCGCTGAATGTCGTATTAATTGGATTAAGGAATTCCACCCTAAAAACAAATAATAAAAATGATTCAAACTAAATAAGGTGAAAAATGAAAGGTGGAAAACTATTACATTTTATTAAATCTTCGATTAAATTATAGGTGTATGGAATGTATTTTGTGCACTCAAAGAAAGTGTGATTCAAATCACCTTTTTTATTTTATTTTATTTTATTTTATTTTATTTTATTTTATTTTATTTTATTTTATTTTATTTTATTTTATTTTATTTTATTTTATTTTATTTTATTTTATTTTATTTTATTTTATTTTATTTTATTTTATTTTATTTTATTTTATTTTATTTTATTTTATTTTATTTTATTTTATTTTATTTTATTTTATTTTATTTTATTTTATTTTATTTTATTTTATTTTATTTTATTTTATTTTATTTTATTTTATTTTATTTTATTTTATTTTATTTCATTTCATTGTATTTTATTTTATTTTATTTATTTTATTTTATTTTATTTTATTTTATTTTATTTTAGTTTTATTTTATTTTATTTTATTTTATTTTATTTTATTTTATTTTATTTTATTTTATTTTATTTTATTTTATTTTATTTTATTTTATTTTATTTTATTTTATTTTATTTTATTTTATTTTATTTTATTTTATTTTATTTTATTTTATTTTATTTTATTTTATTTTATTTTATTTTATTTTATTTTATTTTATTTTATTTTATTTTATTTTATTTTATTTTATTTTATTTTATTTTATTATATTTTATTTTATTTTATTTCAAATTCAAATATGTATACTGCGGATTTGCATAAAGTCTTAATATAAATAAAAAATTGTTTTAGGCATAATATAAATATTTCGCTACGGCATCCATATCGAGTTATTTTGTCCTTATTCGGTACTAGGATGCTTGGTTTGTTTCAGTTTCTTCAGAGATATCCATAAATACGCTCTCTGATGATCTCTTATGAGAATGAAACTAGTGAGAGTGTTTATGGCGCTCTCTGAACGAACTGAAATATAAAACGTCTCTTGATTTCGTTTTACGGCGAATGAATTCTTCTGTATTATTTATATTTAAACAAGTAAGATATTAAAAAATAATAATAATTGTATTTATTTAAATAACTTACTTGAAATCAGCTAAATCCTTTACGGTAATAATGCCACCGTTAGCTTTGATATCTGCGACAAAATTTTTAGTAAGAGATCCGTCATGCAGCGCATTTCCACCTTCTCTTGCAATTACTCTTAATGTTTGAGCAAATTTCACTCTTCTATATTTTTCTCCCTTCTTATAAACTTGGTCCGTAGCTGGATTAATAAAAATTTCCCTGAAAATGTTATAAAATAATTACACCAAATGGTACACCACCAGTGTGAGCGGTAGAAATTTGATTAAGTTGGTTAATTCATACAATAATAAAAATCTTAACACAACGTGATTAGACTACTACTCGGAAGGGTGGACGCTTTAGTACCTGTATGTTAAATACCTTTGAACCGTGTCATTTTACCGACAATTCACGGGAAAAAACGCATTTTAAATATTTGACATGGCATCGGGGATATTTTGAGTTGTTGATTAAATAATAGTGATAGTGTATTTGATAAATAATTGATTTAAGACGTGAACTTAATAAAAAGTTATTTATTGTTTATTATTTATGGAAGATCCAAGCAGAGAATACACCAGTATATATTTAGTGATCCAAGTATTTTGTAGTTAAAGATGTTCAAATTTGTAAGCGTGTCATAGTAACAATATATTATTAAAAAATCACTTTATCACTTTTCCTCTTTTCTCGATTGATTATTAGTTTTTGTTGTACAGTAGATAAATTATTACAATCACTGAATATTTAGTTAATGAAAAAATTATCATATTAATTAACTGAACTAATAATTAAGACAATTAATTATACAAGTAACAGTTACCCAAGAACATTCAAAAGCCATATTGTCAAATAAAGTTTACATATCCATTCCAGTAACAATTTTACTACACGTAATTTGCCGTGTAAAGACAGAAAAAGTAGGGATAGTCGCAAAATATTTGCGAATTATGTACCGATGGCCTTAAGGATCGTAAAATAACAAATTTTGAGAGAAATTTCGCTCATTCACGTTGCATTGATTCCGGTCTTCTTTTATCTTTTTCTGTTACATTTTAACACACTCCATCGGAATTCTTTTTTACATAGTGTTTTATATTATTATTTTCTGAATATAATACTAATGTTGTACGGTCAACATGGCATTGAATTAAATACAGCTACATACCTTAATCCACGATCACCCCTGACAACATCGATAAGATCTCTTAGGTTATTGTAGGTAAGTTCGTTCATTTCAATTCCTTCTTCGCAGAGTTTAATTGTAGGTTCTACTAAGGAACTCCATGGAACTCCACCTCCAAATTTGTTGTATAGTATCCAGTATCCTCGAGTTTCCCCAGGAACTGCTACAGATAGACCACCTGTAAAATACATTAAGTAACTAGAGTTCCAAAAAAAGAGGAAAGGAAAAAATATTTTATCGACAAAAACAAAAACTAAATCTTCTTCTACCTGGTGTACCTCTCCCTGACGAATGTTGGATATCATCATGGCAATCATTATTTTGTCTACAGCATTGCGGAAAAGCTTTACAGCTGTATTGAACCAGATTATGAGGTTCTTTAACCAGAATGCTCTTCTTCCTGAACCTCGCTTTCCAAATATTTTTCTTTGCAGGATGGCTTGTAGGACGGCATATTTGAATTCATTTCGCATAACGTATCCCAAGTACTGTAGCTTTCGATATTTGATGGTGGTCAGTACCTGTTGGTTCTTCTTCATTCTTCTGAGGGTCAGGTAGCATCGCTGCATTCTCACTTTTATATCCAGAGAGAGGTTGTGGATATTGAAAATTTACTTTCAGATCTTGGTTGTTATTTCGTGCTTCTTTTAGTATTTGCATCATCTTGTCGTGCTGTACTAGACCAAATGATTTTTTTTGCGCATTGTTTGGCTCCTGTATTTTTAGGAAGTGTTACTCTTTATTTAGTCCAGAAAGCCACTGCACATCCGCTAGGAAAAATATTCTGATTGAGATTTTCTATCCAATCTTACTCAAAAAGGACCCCTTTTAACAAATTTGCATGTTGCTAGGACCAAAAAAGAGTCAAAAATTTTTTAAACGTTTTTTTTTGTTTATTTCCTAAAATTATTTTTTTGCATCGAACAAAGATTTTTTAGGTTTTTTGGTTATTCCAAACATAAAAGGTCTTTAGACTAAGGCTCCACGGGCGATAAATTTACGCTAGCAGTAGCAGTAAAACGAACTTAAGGTTCCGCGGAACGGAATAGGAATAGACGAACTGAACCGACTACGCACAAGTCCTGTACTCGGTTCAGTTCGGCTATTCCTATTCCGTTCCGCGGAACCTTAAGTTCGTTTTACTTCTACTGCTAGCTTAAATTTAGTGACTTTTCTCTAAAGTTGATAGTTTTTAACATATAAGCGATTAAAAATTAAAAAATTGCGAAATCGGCCATTTTTAACCTTCAAAAACTATGTGAAAAACTGAAAATCTCAATATTGCCAAGGTAGGTTTATATTCTTTAAACATCGATTGATGAAATCCCGAAGAGTTTTTTGCAAATACAATATCGAAAACCCCGTTCTTTTTAATTGATAATCAAGCAGGCTTGAAACTATTTGCAACCGTTGCATGTATGTAATATGCGAAAACAAATGTGCGGAAAAATATTCTGATTAAATTTTTTTTCACTATCTTACTTGAAAAGGCTCCTTTTAACAAATGTTCATGTTGCAAGGATCAAAAGGCAGTGAAAAATATTTTTAAACGTTTTTTTTTGTTTTTACTTAAAACTAATTTTTTGCATCGGATAAATTTTTTAGGTTTTTTGGATCATTCCAAATAGAAAAGATCTCAAGTGACTTTTCTCTAAATGTGATAGTTTTCTAGATATAAGCGATTGAAAATTTAAAAATTGCAAAACCGGCCATTTTTAACCCTCAAAAACTATTAGGTCTGGATCCCGCGTATGAAAAAAAAGTTGATTAATAGCAAACTGAAAATTTGTTAATAGCTTAAGGGTGTCTAGTCGGATAAACTTTGATATATGGGAACACTGGAACAGGGGCAGTTTTAATTGTGGAACAGGTTAAAAATTTGGAACGGTCAGACCACGAAAACGGCACATTTATTTTGTCCGACAGAATAGACTTAAACTCTCCGAACAGATATTAAACTCATAAAATCCTTTATAAAAGGTATATTTGTTAAAATCCCTATACAGGGCTACATCAAAGACAGAACTAGTTTTCAATCGGTTGACCGATCATCATCAGTGCAATCTTAGTGGTGTGAGTTTTTATTCAATCTCACCCCACCGTGGCAAAAATGGTTTAATTATTACCTTTTGCCTAATTGGACATAGGTGAATATTTTAGGACCACACCCGTATGTCCCGTCCTTCGATATAAACAAAATAGTGAACTTTTAGGAGAACTGGTTCTAAGATTTAATTTGGTCTGGTTTTAAAGGTGCTAATTAATACGATAGAAAGGGTTGTGTATTAGCGATAAATAAGGGTATTCGGCGAGCAAAACATTTATTAACAACAACGATTTTGACAAATAAGCGGCTTAACGATAAATGATATTCTTAATAGCGAACGAGAGAGAGTAAGAGTCTTTTTAATCTATTAATTATTGCGGAGAGAGTATTTTTACGGCGAAAAGAGACGCACAAGCGAACAAAGTGTTCTTATCTGACATCAGAAAGAGACTGCTGAAATTCTATTCAAATCTCTGCACTATTATCTTTGATAGTTTAGTTTACACCATTCGCCCTGAAAAGGGCCAAACACATGTTACACTTCTTTGGCAAAATGACCTGCTTTTACCCCGAAACTATAAAAAATGCAGATGTATATTTTATGAAACACACAACGCTACACTCAAGTTTTTCAGAGAATTAAATATTTTAAACACAATACAGATTGTCCCAACAGATTTACAGAGAGATATTTTTATAAAAGCAAATTAATGTAAATAACTGTTGTTTTCACAACATACTCCCCCGCGTTGAAGCACTGGCTTTAACATAAACCTAACCTAACATAAATCAACTTACAATGTTCTTAAGCGAAAACACTAAACTTAACTTAATTTTAACAGTCATTTGGTAGAGGACACAATTTATTAATAGAGCGCTTGAAGACTCCATCTTTAGTTTTGACCGATGCAACTCTTACTCGGCCATCCTTTCCGGGAAAGACATCAATCACTCTTGCTAGAGCCCAGTAAAGAGGAGGAGTGTTATCTTCAATCAACAAGACGAGATCGTTGGGCTCTAGGTTCTTATGAGGAAGAAACCATTTAGGGCGATTTTGGAGTCTGTTCAAGTAGTCAATTGACCATTTTTTCCAAAACATTTGCTGGAGTTTAGAGAGATGTTGCCATAAACTTAATCTATTTTCGGGAATGTGGATTACATCCCTTTCAGGAAATGACGTAAGAGATTGTCCAATCAAGAAATGTCCAGGGGTCAGATAGGTTAGATCAGAGGGATCATTTGAGAGGGAGCAAAGCGGTTGAGAGTTGAGCACAGCTTCAATTTGAGTGAGAACAGTGGTAAATTCTTCAAAAGTGAGCTTAATATCACCCATGAGTCTACGGATATGATGCTTTGCGCTCTTTATAGCGCTTTCCCAGATGCCACCATGATGAGGGGCTCGAGGAACTATGGTTTTCCAGCGAATATGCGATGATGCCAAAAAATCATTAATAGAGCGAGAGTTTTCTTTTTCTTTTAAAAACTTATAAAGTTCAAACAACTGATTACGAGCTCCCAAAAAGTTCGTGGCGTTGTCACTGAATATAGTCTGAGGGAGGCCTCTACGGCTAATAAAACGTTTTAGAGCGAGAAGAAACGTCTCTGTAGAAAGGCCGGACACGACTTCAATGTGAACAGCTCGAGTCGATAGACAAACGAAAAGAGCAATATAAGATTTTATCAAAGGAGCTTTGCGGAGTTTGGAAGCTTTGATCTGAAAGGGCCCGCCAAAATCTAATCCGACATGAGCGAATACTCGAGAGGATTGCAAACGTTCCTTTGGTAAATCTGCCATAATCTGAATAGCGGGTTTGGATACATTGGTGTATGACCTTTTTAACTTCACGTAGTCCATTTAAAGGCCAATATTTAAGTCGAATTTGAGATAAAGTATTTTGAGGACCAGAGTGACAAAGTCTGATATGTTCTCTCTGAAGAATGAGACGTACTACATGATTTTTTGAGGGAAGGAGAAGAGGATATTTTTGATCAAATGTAACGTCTGAGTTACCAAGGCGACCTCCTACACGCAGCATTTCATTTTCATCCAAAAAGGGGTTTAAGCGTAAAAGAGACTTATTGGATAGAGTTTTACCTTTTTTAATCTCAGAAAGCTCAAGCGAGAAAGAAGAATACTGAAGCATCTTAACAATCTTCAGTTCGGCGTTTTGAAGTTCGCTTACTTCAAGAGAATTTGATAACTTGCGAGAAGGCGATTTGGCATTATTGGCAAACCTGAATATAAATGCTAAAGTTCTTACAAACCTTGAAAAATTAGAGAACCTATCAGAAAGAGAGGTGAAAAAATCTATTTGATCATTTCGAATGTGAAGAGTTACTTTCCTTTCTTCGGGTAACTTGGAGGTATAAACTTTTGGATTGTATTTCAACAAATCCAACCGAGATTGATTCAAAAATTGAGGACCATGAAACCACAAAGAAGATTTAAGTATTTCAGCGGGTAGCATTCCTCGGGAGAGTATGTCGGCAGGATTCTCTTTGGATCGTACGTGCCTCCAATGAGCGTTAGGAGAATTATCTAAAATTTGTGCAACCCTATTTGCTACAAATTGAGTCCAACGAGAGGGATGCGAACGAAGCCAAGCGAGAACAATTTCTGAATCCGACCACATATTTATAGAGTCTAAGCGAGAGAGTTTTTCTTCAATAATATTAGCAATCCTTGCTGTGAGCTTACTACACAATAGCGCACCCATGAGTTCCAATCTTGGGAGAGTCAAGGGTTTTAGCGGAGCGACACGACTCTTAGATGCTAAAAGTGAACAAGATACTTGTTCTGATCTATAAATCACACGTAGGTAGATGCAAGCTCCATAAGCCTTTAAACTTGCATCCGAGAATGCGTGAATCTCAACACTAGTGATTTCTTGACTTAAAAAGAGACACCGAGGTATATTTAAATCCTTAAAATTAGAGAGACTGCGAACAAAATTTAGCCACTCATGCAACGTATCTGCATCTATGATATCGTTCCAATTAATTTTGGAAATCCAAATTTTTTTCATAATTAATTTAGCGACAACTGTAACTGGGTTAATTAGGCCTTGAGGATCAAATATTTGGGCAATCATTGACAGTACTTCTCTCTTGGTGTACGAGTCCTTTAAGGTAAAATTTGGGAGAGAGATTGAGAAGGTGTCAAGAATAGGATTCCAACATAAACCTAAAACCTTATTGGAGCCATTATCTGGAGCTATTACATAAGTAGTGTTCGAAGAGAAAGAAGAGATATTTTTTAAAAACAAGTCTGAGTTAGAACACCATTTATGGAGAGAGATACAAGCGGTTCCAAGCAAACTAGTTATTTCCTTATGTGCTTTAAGGAGAGTCTGTACATCATTAGCGCCATAGAGAATGTCATCAATGTAACAACTATTTTGAAGAGCATCACTGGCCAAAGGATACTCAGTCTGATAAGTTTGTGCCAGTTCCATTAAACAGCGAGTACTCTGAAAGCTAGCGCTTTTAGTTCCATACGTTACGGTTTGCAATTCAAGACACTCAATGTCTTTTTCAGGGGAGTCACGCCAGAGAATATTTAAAAGAGAGGTTTGAGCAGGATTTATTCTAACTTGTCTATACATTTTTTGTATATCCGTTGTAAAAACGAAGGAATACAATCTAAACCGTAGCAAAATGTCAAAAAGTTCCGGTTGAAGAGTAGGACCTTTGAGTAAAATATCATTGAGCGAATAACCACTAGAGCTTTTCATCGAACCATCAAAAACAACCCTAAGCTTTGTTGTTAAAGATTCTTCCTTAAACACACAGTGATGCGGTAGAAAATATTTACTTTCTAACTTTTCGTTGGTTAGAGAGAGAGGCACTATTTTCGCATGTTCGAGAAGAAGATATTCATTAATGAAAGATTTATATTGAGCGTATGTACTTTCGTTTTTTAAGAGCCTATGTTCTAATTTCATAAATCTTTTAAAGGCCATTTTAAAGGATTCACCTAACATTTTATTAGCGTTTTCAGAGACAAATGGAAGATTTACTTGAAAGCGGCCTGAAGGTAATACAAGAGTAGTTTTGCTAAATATTTGTTCCGCTAATTCTTCATCGGGAGTTAATTTACTAACGAGGGGAACTTCTTCAATTTCGAAAAATTGTTGAAGCAACTTATCCAACTGATTTTCTTCGGGTTCGGATTGAACAAAGAGAGAAACATTTGACTGAGAGATAGCCAAATGTGAATTACGGTGAAAAACCTGAGGATTAATTGTACCAAAAATAACATAGCCTAAGTGAGTATTCTGAAGAATGGGAAGATTTTTTCCTAACCGTATAAATCCATCCGTCAATAATTCACTATAGATATCACCAGCTAGAAGCAAATCAATTTTACCCGGAACAGAATACGAGGGATCTGCGAGAGTGAGATCCTGTGGGACTTTTATTTTACTTCTATCTATAGTAGCTCTAGGAAGCCTACAAGTTATACTATCGAGTACAGCGAAAGAAGTTTTAAAACTTCTGTCCTTTACATTATAGGGGAAAAATTCTAAGTTTAACATTTCGTTTGAGAGTGAGGTGTTTTCGGATATGGTTGATATCTGTAGCTGTTTAAAATAAGGGATGAGTTTTAACTTCTCAACCAAATCACGAGAGATAAACGAATGTTGGCTCCCATTATCTAGGAGCGCTCTGGCATGCATGGGTCTGCCGTCTTTCGAATAAACGGTTACTAAAGCGGTAGCCAACAATACATCAGTTTTAACTGATAAAGCGGAGAGAGATGTGGCTGCCTGAGAATCTGGAGAATTTTGCATATCTAAAGGAGGTCTGGATGAGCTAGTAGAAGCTTCATTTTGGCTGCGATTATTAAAAGAATGCTGAGTAGATATGGGAGCGACAACACGAGAAGCACCTTGAGAATTTTGAGGAGTTTGAGCATTGCGCTCACGAGAGAGAGCTTGCCTATTGATGTTCCTAGAGGAAGAGACATTTTCAGAGGTTCCATGGAGGGATGAGTGATGATGACCCCCACACAAAGTACATGATCGAGTAGAGCCGCAATCTTGAGAGAAATGTTTACTACCCAAACAATTAAAACACAGTTTCTTACCTTTTACAAAATTAAATTTTTCCTGTAAAGAGAGGCATTTAAAATCATTACACTGATAAACCTTATGAGCATTACTTCTGCAAAAAGTACAATTATTATCAGAGAAAGAGTGTGATGGTTGGTCAACTGATGAGAAGAAAGATGTTTTTGATTGAGACCTGTTATTAACCTTTTTATCATGATCTGAAACATTTAATTTTTCCTGAATATCACACTTTTTCTCGAGAAATTTAAAAAACTGTGAAAGGGTAGGTAAGGTCTTTGTCCCAATATCATATTCAAAGGCCCTATGTGTAGCAAAATCTAATTTTTGTAAAAATATTTCAATTAATAGTAAATCCCAATGCTCAATTGGTACGGACATATTTTTCAAAGCAAGCAGCGTCTGCTGAGCTAGAGTTAAAAATTCGCGTAATGCCTTTGAATTACTTTTAACTAGAGATGGAGCCTTTAACAATTTTTGAATGTGTAAGCTAATCACTCGCGATTTGTTTTCGTAACGATCTTTGAGAGTTTTTACAGCTATATCGAAATTTTCGTCGATAACTTCGATGTTGTCGATCAACTGGAGGGGTTCATTTCGCAGGAACGATTTAAGGTAAATAAATCGTTGCACGTTATTGAGTTCTTCATTGTTCACTATTAGCGTCTCGAAGAGCTGGTAGAACGAGTTGAACTCAGAGAATGACCCGCAGAACGTTTGCATGGTGATCTCCGGAAGCCTAACCTTAGCAGTGGCCACAGTTGACTGAGTGCTATTTGATCTGAGAGGAGGGGGGCCCAACAATAACTCGTCCATCTTACGCTGTAGGCCCGCGAGAATAGAGAAATATTTTTGCTCAGTTGTTACCCTGTCTTCTGCTTCAGTACCGGCTTCATCAATCTCGTCTATCTGATCCATTATTTCTTCATATTTTAAAAAACAGGTTTTTAATTCAGTTTGCCGAAATTGAAATTGTAGCGCATCCTTTTCCGTACTAGCCTTTTGTGAGAGCCAGTTTTCAATTCTTGTAATTTTAGCCTTCAAAGGCGTCCTTTTTTTCTTGAGGTCTTCCATTTCTATCCCGAATTCGATTGAGCACACACGGCGAGAGAGAGTCTATCGATACGCGGCAAAATCTAAATTACACTGGAGAGTTTTTTGTCAATTAACAAGCGCGGCGAGAGAATAAGAGTCTAAGTTTCACAGAGAGATACAGCGTCTACGTTAAATGTCTACAAAAGTGTTTTTGACCGTAAAATGTCTTTGAGCAGAGTTTACCTTGGATCAGCAATAAAAGTTTTAAAAAATGGAAAAATCTCACCAAATTAGTCCAATTGATAAAGCAACAGGTGGCAGCTACTAACCACACACAATAACTTCACTTTCTTTTACTTAGAGTTTATCGCGACGCGAACTAACAAGTCTTGTAGAGGTATTACACACAAAAATGTCCGAAAAAGCGGCACAAACGCGAAAACCAACCAAAAATCCGGGTCGATGTAGACCATCAAATGGTGTGAGTTTTTATTCAATCTCACCCCACCGTGGCAAAAATGGTTTAATTATTACCTTTTGCCTAATTGGACATAGGTGAATATTTTAGGACCACACCCGTATGTCCCGTCCTTCGATATAAACAAAATAGTGAACTTTTAGGAGAACTGGTTCTAAGATTTAATTTGGTCTGGTTTTAAAGGTGCTAATTAATACGATAGAAAGGGTTGTGTATTAGCGATAAATAAGGGTATTCGGCGAGCAAAACATTTATTAACAACAACGATTTTGACAAATAAGCGGCTTAACGATAAATGATATTCTTAATAGCGAACGAGAGAGAGTAAGAGTCTTTTTAATCTATTAATTATTGCGGAGAGAGTATTTTTACGGCGAAAAGAGACGCACAAGCGAACAAAGTGTTCATATCTGACATCAGAAAGAGACTGCTGAAATTCTATTCAAATCTCTGCACTATTATCTTTGATAGTTTAGTTTACACCATTCGCCCTGAAAAGGGCCAAACACATGTTACACTTCTTTGGCAAAATGACCTGCTTTTACCCCGAAACTATAAAAAATGCAGATGTATATTTTATGAAACACACAACGCTACACTCAAGTTTTTCAGAGAATTAAATATTTTAAACACAATACAGATTGTCCCAACAGATTTACAGAGAGATATTTTTATAAAAGCAAATTAATGTAAATAACTGTTGTTTTCACAACACTTAGAATCTACATGCAAGCCACCAAAGTAAAAATAACAGGGTAAAAACCCTTTACAATTGATCCGTCATCGGAACATATGACTAAGATGTGAATTATAACATGGATGACTAAGATATCCAATGTTTTCCGCCCGAGGTACCAGAGCTCATTGGTACCTCGGGCGGAAAACATTGGATATCTTAATCATCCATGTTATAATTCACATCTTAGTCATATGTTCCGATGACGGATCAATTGTAAAGGGTTTTTACCCTGTTATTTTTACTTTGGTGGCTTGCATGTAGATTCTAAGATTTCACTAATGATGATCGGTCAACCGATTGAAAACTAGTTCTGTCTTTGATGTAGCCCTGTATAGGGATTTTAACAAATATACCTTTTATAAAGGATTTTATGTTTTTGTAATGGTATACAGCCAACTACAGGAAATTTTTCCTCGTGGATTAGATATTAAACTCTCATGCAAAAATCAGACTGCTATTTATCACCTGTCATAATTCCTGTCATTTGACATATTCTACATGGTCCACTCATTAAAACGCCCATTTGGTGATAAATAGCAGTCTGATTTTTGCATGAGAGTTTAATCTCTGTTCGGAGAGATTAGGTCTGTTCTGTCGGACAAAATACCTATGCCGTTTTCGTGGTCTGACCGTTCCAAATTTTTAACCTGTTCCACAATTAAAACTGCCCCTGTTCCAGTGTTCCCATATATCAAAGTTTGTCCGACTAGACACACTTAAGCTATTAACAAATTTTCAGCTTGCTATTAATCAACTTTTTTTTCATACGCGAGATCCAGACGTATATGTGAAAAACCGAAAATTTCAATATTACCAAGGTACGCAGATATTCTATGGGCATTTATGAGGTTTAAAATAGTGTCACTCACGCTTGATTAGCAATTAAAAAACAAAGGGGTTTTCGATATTGTATTGCAAAAACTCTTCGGGATTTCATCAATCGATGTTTAAATGTTTAAAGAATATCTACCTACCTTGGGAACATTGAAATTTTCAGTTTTTCACATAGTTTATGAGGTTTAAAAATTGCCGATTTCGCAATTTTTAAATTTTTAATCGCTTATACGTCAAAAACTCTTAACTTTAGAGAAAAGTCACTAAAAACTTTGTTCGATGTAAAAAAAATAATTTTAGGACAAAAACGTTTAAACAATTTTTGACCCACTTTTGGACCTGGCAACATGCAAATTTGTTAAAAGGGGTTCTTTTTGAGTAAGATTGTGCAAAAAATCCGAATCAGAATATTTTTCCTAGTGAATACGCAGTGGCTTTCTGGACTAATTCTGTTTCTCAAGTAAATACATACAAGATAAATATATGAATATAGAGAATACAGAACTTGTCAAAGCGTTATAAGTAAACAAGGATATTATGCTATCTATCTTTTATCTTCAAGCCTTAATCTATCGATCTTTGGACATTCTCTTTGGACCTTCTCTGTGGTCATCCACCTGGGTCCGGCATGCTTTTTGAGTTCGTCGCTCCATCTCATCTGAGGCCTTCCTCTTGCTCTCTTATGTTCTCATGTTCGCCAGTAGGTTATTTGCTTGTTCCATCTTTTATCTGCTTATCAGATGTTATGACCTGCAAATTTCCATTTGAGTTTTGCCACGTGTTCCTTAACGTGTTTCACTTTGATTATCCCTATTATACTACAATAAGAAAAAGAAAAACAGTTACATTATTATATATTACATTACCTCTAATAGCAAGAGATTGATTTCTAACGAACATATCTTCAGTAGCTGCATAAGGTGCTCTTTCTCTCGAATCAATAGAGTACGCTTTATTTTTGGCTTTGTTATAATAGGTAGCGAGGAATCCTCCGCCTACGCCAATGGTTGTAGGATTTCGGACACCTTCACAAAAAGCGGTGGCAATGACTGCATCTACCACATTTTTGCCTTTTTTTAAAATATCCCTAAAAGTAACAATACAAAGATTTACAATATATATATATATATATATATAAATTCGGGTTCAAAACGTCCTCGGACGTTGTCCGATGCCTTGTTGCCAATATCTTCTATCATTGCAGTTTTCATCTTCTAATCCTCGTACACTCATTGATCGTCTTACTCCCTGTATCCATGTCGTTCTTGGCCTTCCTCTTTTTCTGTTTTCTGTAGGTATCCATTTCATAATTTTCTTTGGCAGTCTTTCCTCCCCCATTCTCTGAACATGTCCGTACCACAAATGTAATTCGGAAGAACAAAACGAAATAATAGCAAAACACCAGAATACACTACAAAGATAAAAGACGAAAGCTTACAGGATGACTCACAAGATACCTATTCCAAAAAAGAATAACAGAAAGAAGCAGAGACATATTTTTATCACAGAAAGTGATGGAGTCGAAGACAGCTGGACAAAGTTTAATAACTTGGGCAGGCCGCACATCAAAGAAACATGAAACGTAAATTACGTTTCATGGAAATAAAACACTGCTAAACAAATATACGTCCGGCGATTTATGAAACTCTCCGAAAATAAAAATGTGTCATGAGCATGAATCACACTCGTTTCATTGGTAGGCGGACTTTGAGATTTGTTTAGCAGTGTTTTATTTTCATGAAACATGTTTCACGTTTCATGTTTCATATTTTTCGTTTCATGTTTCTTTGGTGTGCGGCTTGCCTTAGTGTTAGCAAAAGAAGTTTTTGGTGAAAAGAATATAAATTAAAATAAATCGTTCCCAAGACTAAGAACTCCATGGTTTTGTACAAAAGTGAAAGAAAAGTGCAAAGAGAAGAAAAAAGCTTATCTGAAATACATTTCGACTAAAACGCATGAGGCATACCATAAATAGAAGACAATAAGGAACGACATTAATGCACTTGGAAGAAGAATAAAAAAATGATCACTGGGAACGTTTTTCTAAAGAAATGGAACATGACTTTTATGGTCTGCAACAAGAGATATGATGCTTTATAACATGTCAAGGAATGGACGTAACGGAAATAATAGAACGAAAACACATACAAAAGGATACATGGATTGACTATCTAAAAAAGCTCAATGACATAATATAGAATAAAGAAACAAACGCTTATAATATGGTACCTATTCATTGACCTTGAGAAATCATATGATAGACTTCTTCGGCAGATTCTGTGGTGGGCGCTCTATTGAAATTGAAAAGGAGTTCCTGGTGAATATATGAAGATTGTGGGAGACATGTATGAGAGACATTATTATTATATATAATATATATTATATAATATAAACCTATTTTACCTTCCAACTTGTGCACATCCTGGTGCATTGCTCACAACAGCACCATTTAACCCAGATGCTGAAAGTGAATTAGGCAGTGCAGTTAAAGATCCCACCAATAATAAAAGTATAAGTCCTTGCAACACCTGCATATTCACTGGTTACCTAAAAACGTCATATTATCACATACGGAGATTCAATATTGGGTTATAAAATCTGTTTTACAGTAATCTTTTGAGTAACGTATGTTTGGATGAACCATAAAAAAATAGGTAATCAAAAATAAGGAAACAATTATTTCTATTAGGTGCTAAACTTATGAAATATACAGAGTGAGATTTATATATGGAACGCCACAATTATCTAGGAAACAGCTTGCACGATTTTTATAGGTTTTAGTGAGTAACGCTTGTTTCACACACTAAGAATAATAATTATAACCGTGCGATGGTTGAAATCTACATAGTGGCTCGAGCAATCATATGAAATCTTTCTCCCTTCACCGCTTGAAACGTTCGGTGAAGGGAGAAAGGGTCCATATGATTGCTCGAGCAACTATGTAGGTTTGATCAAAATTCTTAGTGTGTGTTTAGAGCGTTAGGCCCGCCGCAAATTGAACCTAAGCCAGACACAACCTGCGCCGGCGAACTGCGTAGACAGTTCTGCTCATCCTACTATCAGTTCATTCGTTCAGGGTTACCAGACCTAGGGAATTTCCCCTAAACCTAGGGAATTTTAAGCCAGCTTAGGGAAAAAGGGAATTTTATTCAATTCTATGAAAAATCTAGGGAATTCTTAACATTTGTAAGACGATTTTAAAAAATCTGTTTGATTTTATAAGCTTTATAAAATTGCACATATATTATCGACATGAAAATCGTTTTATTCGCGAATTCGGGGAATCCCAGCGATGCGTCAAAGTTTAGAAGTGAAGAGAATATGACAGATATCGATTTTTACGATTATCGATTATTCCCCATTTGTTATTAAAGGCAAACAAACATCAATAAGGTTATGTTATAAATCTATAATTAATCAGGGTTTCTGATTTATGGGTTGTAAGATTAAATTATTATCCATAATATACACGAAGAGATTTCTCTGGGATTGGGTTCTACCATTAACCATAATAATATTACTAGAATATTAGATAACCATAAATGTTCGATTTTTGATTTGGTGTCTCGCTTGTCAACAATAATCGATTCGAATCAATCAGTGTTTCGATCATTTTTAATTTTGACCATTTCGGACATTTTTCAATTTGGGAGTACAATGCTAGAAGTGTACAATATTTTCCGTATAAGGATTGTCCAATTTTGGGCTTTGCTCGTAAAAAGTAACAAAAAAATACTGGATCTACTCGCGGAAGACATCCTGAAATTACCCAGAGGCAGTACGCTTGCGCATTAGCTGTTCTGATGGAAAAAGTCGACCTTATCCAATGCCCAATTTTGTAATGCGCATGCGCATATTGAAAATATATAGGGAATTCTAGGGTAAAAATGGTTGTCAACTTGTTAGGGAAATCTAGGGATATTTTGACAAAAATTCTAGGGAATTAAAAAAAAAATCATCTGGCAACCCTGCATTCGTTCGCAGGTCAAGCTTGGGAACGTTTGTCATCGACGTACAGTTTTCTTGGGTCGTGGGACGCGTGACTCACTGCCAGATGTTTATTTTTATTTGTTTTTGTTTGCGAGATGGACATATCTTAAATGAATACGGATGGTATTACCTAAGTACAATTTATTGTGATAAATAAAAATATAACATAGTCAAAACCCCGAGTGAAAACTGCTTTGTCTTCATCATTAAATTCTGATAACTTTTGCTAGACTAAATAAGCTTATACTAAATAATGTTGGTAGACGAAATTAATAATTAAAGTTATGCCTTTACAAAAACACATTATTAGAAAATATTCATGTTACTAAAAACCGTGATCGATAAAAATATCGTATTACCCTCAAATTCAACTTGTCGACATATTACATTTTTGTTTATTGCAGATAGTGTTATTTTTTATGACCGATCAGTAGCGGAGGGATTATGAATTATGACCTGCAGTAATTGTAAATGATTGCGATCCTGCAGTAATTGTAAATGATTGTGATCCGAGCAGTAAATTGAGGAATATGAGTTATGACCGAGCAGTAGGGGAGAGATTATTTTAAATAGATATGTATGTATTATGTGCAGAAATAAAATACTCAGTGTAAGATATATTTTTATGCGCCCGCTTATGATCAAACTCGATGTTTTTTTTATACGATGTTACGAGTACGGAAATACCGATTTTAAGTTGCCTACTCAATTCAGTACAAGGATCAGATATATCAGTATTTGTACTCAGTAGCACTGAGAACCGGTATCAAAAGAAACCGTTACATGTCCGCACTGAGTTTGCCCGTCTCTATTCGTTACAGCGACAGCCAACGGTTGGTTTGGGTTGTGTTCAGTATGCGGCACGCTAGAAAAATAAATGCACGGGTCACCCGTCCCGCCGGCGGAGGTTGTGTCTCGCTTAGGTTCAATTTGCGCCGGGCCTTAGGGTCTTGTGATGTGGCTGATATTATGGCGGTATTTACATTGTTGTAGGATCATCGTTTTTCTAGAAACCTAATGAATTAATTATTTACATGTGCGAGTTTAAATTTTTTTTTAAAAATTTGTTATTTTATATAAATATTTTAAATCACTAAAAGCGTGCTATAGGCTATTGATTATGTACTATAGAAAGGAACTACAACGTTAACGGAGTTTTATTATTTCATATGGTTAATGAATCTGTATATATGAAAAAACCGCGGAGTGCTACCATTTAAAGGGGTGCGTTTTTGAGAAATGGGTGAATTAGTCTCTGGGCACAGGTTACATTAGGGTGAGTTCTATGCACTTTTAGTACAAACACGTCTACATAAAAATTGTTCCTGGTTAAATTTCCTATCTAAATATATCTTTTTAAAGTCAAAGATACTTTTTTTTTACAAAAATATATTCGAAAGAAAAAGCACAAAGAAACCCAGAAGAAAGAAATTTTGTTTTTGTCCCATTAATTTGGCCATGAGGATATAGGTATAGACATTGCTTCACAGAAATTACACATTTTCTCTTTAATATGATGTTTAGGAGAGGTCATTAGGATTTACAGTTTTCGAAATATGATGTTTCAAATTCTTCACTCACAGCAATTTTCATTGTTATTTCGCAAATATTGTTCTGTAACTTTTTTCTACGTAACTTTAGGTATATGCAATGGTACATGTAAGAGGAATAGAAATCAATTACCTTTAAAATGGTGTACTGTATATTGTTGTACGACTTCTTTTAAAGAGGTTATTTTTTTCAAGACTTTATACTTTTAACGAGTTTTTATACTTTTAGGATTATTTTAAATTTCCCATTATAACTCTTTTTTCTATATGGCATATATTATTTAATAAAAAAGAAAGCTTATTCTGTTTACTTTAAAATGGTGTATTATAAAAAATTCTAGGGTTATTTTTGAATAAGATATGCTTTTTCAAATTGTAATAAGTACTTGCAACGATTATTGATTTTAGGATTATTTTTTAAATTCCTCATTATGATTGAATCTTATTTTTTATAGGTAATACTTTGGATCCACTTGACTCGGCCGGGCAAACTTCAAAATATGGATTAATTCCAATAGTTACTGTCAAAGCTCCTGCACCACAAGTTTGCTTGAAAAAATAGCATGTAAATGTACCAAAGGATGTACAAAAAACTGAGGTTGTAGGAAGATAGGAACTAGTTGTTCAATATTCTGCAAAGGGTGCATGTGCATGGGTACTAATTGTGGGAACTCTAAGATAACTGAGGTACCAGAGGAAGATATTGAAGCTAATGCTAACAAAGAGATGGACTTTGATTTTAAAAATTTTTTAAATGCCAACGTTTAAATAATTTTAACTAAAGTGATGTTTTTTAAGACTAATGTTTATGTAATTTTTGTAAAAGAAATAATTTTAAATAATACAGGTAAAAAAATACCAAAGAATCACTCGATTTCCATTATGTATTTAAATATAGATGATACACCATTTTAAAGAACATAAAGTAAGCCCTCTTTGTTGCGCAATAAATAGATAGTATATTCATGTAAAAGAAAAAAAAGTTATAATGAGAAATTTCAAAAATAATCGTAAAAACTGTAAAAAATGATATTTTTTTATATCAGGTATTATATAATATATAATATATTATATAATAATTTTATTTTATTTTTATATTATATTATAAAAAAATCGTTCAAAGTATAAAACCGTGAAAAACCATAATCTCTTTAATAAAAGTCGAACAACGTTATACAGTAGACCATTTTAAAGGTAATTGATTTCTATTCCTATTACGTGTACCATTGTATATACCTAGAGTTACGTAGAAAAAAGTTACAGAAAAATATTTGCGAAATAACAAGGAAAATTGCCCAAAATTGCTGTGAGTGACAAACTTTGAAAAATCATATTTCGAAAACTGTAAATCCTAATGACCTTTAACAAACATCATTTTAAATAGAAAATATGTAAGTTTTCTTTCTGTGAAGCAATGTCTATACCTATATCCTCGTGGACAAAAGTTATGGGACAAAAAACAAAATTTCTTTCTTTTGGGTTTCTTTGTGCTTTTTCTTTTGAATATATTTTTGTAAAAAAAAGTATCTTTGACTTTAAGAAGTTATATTTAGATAGGGAATTTAACCAGGAACAATTTTTATGTAGACGTGTTTGTACCAAAAGTGCATAGAACTCATCCTAATGTAACCTGTGCCCAGGGACTAATTCACCCATTTCTCAAAAACGCACCCCTTTAAATGGTAGCACTCCGCGGTTTTTTCATACATAGATGTCCGTTGACCATATCAAATAATAAAACCCTGTTAACGTTGTAGTTCCTTTTAGCTATCTTATTTTGAATATAATCAATAGCCTACTAATGGAGTAAATACTTACAAGGATTTGACCGTCTTCTTTAAACAAAACACCTACAATAATTTAAAATATTAAAATCGGTAAGTTTATTAAACTCTAAATATTAACTTTGATATATTCTTGTTAACAATATCTTGTATCTCAACCAAAGTCTCGTGAACAAGTAGAAAAGTAAAAAAAGAAAAAAAAATAGTCTAGTGAAAAAGTTAATAATGTTTTTTAGCTTTAACTGCTGCTCTGACTCGGACACCAATTTAAACCGTTCCAAAATGATTATTTTTTAATGGCATGGACTAGGTGTCAATCAGCCAGTCACAACAGTGGCTAATACATCAAGGATAAAAGACCGTAAAGTCCATAAAATATCAATAACGAAGAGTTAGTTGAGTCATATATGTAATTTACGTAATTAATTTAAAATAAGCTACTAAGCTGAGGTAAGTTAAATATAGCTTCTTTTCAACATCATAGGTATGTTCAAAAAACGATCCACATCAAATACTATAGCAATTTTCTTCTTCTAGTGCTATCTCTACTAATGAAGGTTGGCTATAACCATTGCAAATTCATCTGTATCTCCTGCTTTTCTTAAAAGGGTCTGTATATTTAACCTGGTCCAGTTGCAGATGTTTTCCAGCCAGGATATTTTTATCGTCAACCAGCACACTTTTTTCCTTTGATGTTACCCTTCATAATCAGCTGCAACAACTCGTACTTATAATTTCTATGCCCCAAATATGTTGTTTTTCTCTTTTTAATGTTGGTCAAAAGTTCTCTATCTCTTCCCATTCTGTGCAAGACCATTTCGTTACTAATATGCTTGGTCCATGGTATTTTCAACATTCTCCAAAAAACACATCTTAAAATATTCTAACTTTCTCATTAAGTCAACATTAACAGTCAAGGCTTCGACATGTAAAGAAGAATAGAGTGGATATAATATTTTACCATCAGATATCGGATTTGCACACTTAACCTTTGGTTACTCAAAAATTTCTTTCTTCTTCTACTTCCTTCTTGTATGTAGGCTTTAAAGCCTATTTTTTCTTCAATATTAGCCTCCTAAATTGTTTAAGTTATCCCACCATCTTTTTCTTGGTCTGCCAATACTTCTTTGTTCATTTAGTGACTTATCTCGTGCTATTAGTACTACCCTATCCTCTGCCATTCTACTAAAGTGTTCGTTCCACTCCTGTTTCCGTTTTGTCACCCATCCATCTATGTCTTCTAGATTGCATGATCTTATGTTTTCGCTTCTTTCCCTATCCAACAGACTTTTCCCTGATATTCGTCTGAGTATTTTTATCTCTGTTGTTTCTAGTAGTCGTCTCGTTTTAGATGTGTCAGGTCTTGTCTCCGCCGTGTATGTCAATATATGTATAATTACTGCTTTATAAATTCTTACTTTTGTGTCTTGTGTTAGGTGTTTGTTCTTCCAGATTGTGTCATTAAGAGATCCCGCCGCTTTACTTGCTTTTAAGCTTTGTTGTCGTACTTCCTCTTCAACATCTCCATAACTGGTTAAGTATATCTGTTCCCAGATATCTAAACCTTGCTTCCTGCTTTATTATTTTCCCATCAATTTCGATTTTACATCGTAGTGGGTATTTAGATGCTGTCATACATTTGGTTTTTCTGCTGATATTATCATATTGTATTTTTTGGCTGCTGTATTGAAGATGTGTGTTAATCTTTGGAGATCGTCTTCTGTCTCGGCGATTAATGCGGCGTCGTCTGCATAACATAATATTTGGATTTCCTTGTTCCCCGTTCTGTAACCATGACCTTTACGTACTGCTTCTATTATTTCGTCCATTATTATGTTAGACTTAAAAGACAATGAATATTGTGAATGTGGAGAAATAGGCACACCAGAACACATAGTATGTATTTAATTGCGAAAGACAAACAAATACTCAAGAACTACAAAGAATGAGAAGGGACCTTGTTGGCATAAATATAGAAAATATAATACAAAATGAAGAACTATTTAATACACTAAACAATTTAGCGGACATAATATCAAAGAAACAATTAGAATTATATAATATTAGACGAAGAAGAAATCAAGTAAATAATATCCAACCTCTATGAATTTGAATAAGAAATTACCTATACAAAAAAAAATTAAAATTAATTATAAAAATATAAAATAAAATATTGGAATAATTAAATAAATATTTATAATAATAAAAAATTAAAAATTAGCATAAAATATAAAATAAAATAAATCAAAAATCGAAAAATTATTAATCAAACAAAAAAAAATTAAACTAAAAACCTGAAATTTTAAAACTCAATGGTCTGAGGCTCACCGAAAGGATATCATAAAGTCGATTAGACCTGCACTAAAAATTATTCGTGACTATTTTTAGATGAAGAGTGCTGGCATTTCTCATCTCAGAATGAGAAATGGGAGCACTTTTATAAAAATTGTATGTTCAAAAAAAAATTAATAATTTATTTTTGTTTATTAGTTTTTGTATATTTGTTATTATTTGTTCATTAGAATTGTTTATTAGAATTGTTTACAATTTGTAGTTTTCATAATTAGTAGTAGATTAGGGCTATTGTTAATTAGTCAAATATAGAAAATTCTTAAAATAATAATAATGTAAAGATAAACTACTGTAATCCCATCAGGAAACGACCTGGATTAGTCACAAGAGGCCAGGTCATTTGTATAGTACTATAAATAAATAAAATAAATAAATAAAAAATTATTATGTTAGAGTAATATGTAGGTATGTAGGTAATATGTATTTTGTAGGTGTAAGAGCAGTGCGCTTAACGAGTCACCTTGTCTGACCCCGCTTTTTACTGGTATAAACTGCGTTAGTTTTCCATTTATCTTTGCCTGTATTCGATTAAAAAATTTCCTCATCTTCAAAAAGGCTGCTCTTGATTGCTGTATTGTTTATCGAATACAACAATAACAATAATAAATGAGACGATGAGGTCCTCAGAGTTCAATAGCAAACTCGTCTGCTGCTCTCTACTCAGTTCGAAAGCTGGTTTGCTATAGACTGTCCAAGTTGCTCACAATATTTTCTCTATATACATATCTTATTCTTCTTTAATTGCTGTCTAGCAATCGGAGGTTGGATATCATTATCACTATCTTTACTATATCTCTCGCTGATCTGAATAGTTCTATACAACTGTATTTGAACCAGTCCCTTAAAGCCTTCAACCATGATACTCTCATTCTTCCTATACGCCTTCCCCCTCTTATCTTTCCCGGTATTATCAGTCTTAGCATTTTACATCGCTGTTCCCTCATTGCGTGTCCCAGATATTGTAACTTTCTTATTTTTTTATTGTGTTCATTATTTCGTATTCTTTTTCCATTTCTCGTAATATTACCGTGTTCGGTTTCTTCTGTGTCCATGCCAATCTAAGCATCCTTCTGTAACACCACATTTCAAATGACTGTAGCTTATTTATGTGTTCTTGCTTCAATGTCCAGCTTTCAAGTCCATATTGCAGTATTAAAAACACGTAGCATCTCAAAGATCTTACTCTAAGTTCTAGTCTAACGACAAGATAGAAAATAAAGCGGCTTCAGAGGTTTAGAATGGGAAATCTGAAGACCATTTGATGTTAACCGTTCATGAACAATAGCAAAGATATCTTTAAGAGAAGCCATGGTATCAAATTTCATATTTTCAATATTATGCAAAGACCACCTGCATATTTTACTATTTGAAATGGAATATGATTAAAACTTAATTGGTGTAAATCAACAGCATGCAAGTTAAAAAGAAAAGGGCACAAAACTGAGCCTTGTGGAAGACCGTTATTGTTATTTCTTGGACCTACATTTTTAATGATAGACCAAAATGTCTTAAAAATATTTTTTCTCTCTTGGTACAGACTTTAATAATCAAGTTGACTACCTAATTTGGAATTTGAAATAATTTCAATAGCTTCTCTTTTAAAATAGGCAGACATACAATATCATAAGCACTTTCTACGTCTATGAAAAGCGCAGAAAGGTAATGTGGGATAATTATTGTTGATGTCTACTATGATTATCTAGAGAACCAACCCTTTTATTAAGGGGTTGGGTCTGTAGATGGGCTAATTTATTATGAATTATCCACCACTCTAATCTAATTTTGATATAAGAGTACAAAGATATTAGCAATTACTAGTTTCTTGTGCCAAATTGACCTATTGTAATCGAATGTAAACAACCAAGATCGTTGCTAGTGATTGTTTCAATATACACAAAAATATTTTCAAGATTATACTTAGCTGAATTTATATTAAATCCTCTGTTGGGTGCCACTTCTTCTTCCATAGTTGAGTCCATAATCTCAGATGACATAATAATATTTTTAGAGGCCATTAAAATTGTTCTCCAGTCTACATCCCTCATAGCGAACAATAACAAATTTATAAGCACTATGCGATGTTTTTTAACACTGCAGTTAAAAAAACAGTTACATATTCTTCTTGTTCTTATTGCGCCATCTCCTTTCGTAGGTTGGCGATCATCATCATCAATGGCGCTACAACTCTTTGCGAGTCTTTGCCGCGTTTACTTTTGTCTTCCATGTTTGTCGGTCCTGTGCCACTAATTCCCATTGTCGCACTCCCATTTTCTCTAGATCTTCTTTGACTGCATCTTTCCACCTTTTTCTAGGCCGTCCTACAGACCTTCTTTCATCTAGCCTTTCCCAGAACACATTGTTTATGGGGTGATTGTCGTTACTGCGTATCACATGCCCTGCCCATCTGATTCTATTGGCCTTTGTATATCTGACTAGATTTTCTTTTCCGAATAGAGACTCTAGCTCGTTATTGTATCTGCGCCTCCATTCGTTTGTCACGCTGTCTCTGCAAGGGCCATATATCATTTGAAGGATTTTACGTTCCCACACCAGCAATTTATTCACTTCCCTTTTTGTTAGGTTGGCGATCTAAATGACAATTATAGATTTGGAAACTGCTGCACGAAAAATGTCTGCAGATGAGAGGTCAAACCATCTTCTCTGGTTTTTCAGCCGCGAGTTCTGGCGTCTTTCTACTAATCTTTTGCCCTGTACTTTACCTTCCAATATGATTTGAAATAGTTCATATCTTTCACCTTTCAACACATGGCCAAAGTATTGTATTTTTGTTTCTTTGATTATTCTTAGTAATTCTTACTAAAATTTCACGGCAATTGCTTTAAAACCAAATAAAATAAACTGTAAAATGTATAGAGCTTCAAAATGCGTGTCAACACTTTGACAGTTATTTGACAATTGTTTGAGTCCAATGTTTTATATCGAAAATAGTTAGTTCCTAGTTTGTATTATTTGAGGCGATCATTTCAGTGTCATGTATACTTTGCTGTTGATCATGTTTTCTTTCTATTACTTGTTTGTCCCATTACGTATTCCTAGTTTTTTTTTAATCCTCAATAATACTATCAATCCATATTTTTCTGGGCCTACCTCTCAGTCTCTTCCCGTTTAATTCTTTTTCTAAATACTGTTTTTGTATTTCTCTTATCATCCATCCTTTTTACGTGTCTCAACTAAATCAGTCGTTTACTTCGTATGTCTTTTGTGAAAGTGGGTCTATTAAAGTGAAATATCTATACTATATATTTCATGGTTCATTCATACATGACATTCCCCATTCTTCTGTATAAGTCAATATATTTCCCTTAATCTTTCTCATCTCAAGAAATTGTTCCTCTTGTTCACTAGTAAAAAAACAAGTTTCTGATGCATATGTTACTACGGGTCTCATAAAAGTTGTGTATATTTTTATTTTGGACTTACATAATAAATACTAATTTTAACTTTATAATATTCTATAGGCTGTAGAAGCATTTGTTTCCAAGTGAAGTACTCGCTATTGCCTCATACCGTTTTTATTCCCTTCTCTAGCTGTTAATCCTAAATATTTAAGATTGTCTACTTTTTCAGTTTGTACTTTTTCCTGGGTTGTTTTCATGTACTTTGTCTTTGAGACATTAACTTCTAGGCCATAGTTTGTGCTACTTTTTTAAAATAATATTTTGATTAAAATAAATATAAAAAAAAATAAAATAAAATAAGATTTGTACATCATCATCCATCCTCAAAAGTCCACTGCTGAACAGGCCTCCTCCCCTCGTTTCCAACCCCATCTATCCTGCGCCGCTCTCATCCAGTTTTTATTTATCTTTCTTAAGTCGTCAGTCCATCTTGTAGGCGGACGACCGACGCTTCTCTTGTCTTCTCTTGGCCTCCATTCCAATAACCTCTTCGTCCATCGCCCATCTGTCATTCTGGCTATGTGTCCTGCCCATCTCCACTTCAACCTGGCTATCCTCTCGATGACGTCAGTCACCTTTGTTCTTCTCCTGATTTCTTCGTTTCTGATTTTGTCTCGCAGAGTTATTCCTAACATTGACCGCTTCATTCTTCTCTGCGTGACTCTTAGTTTGGTAGCCGAGGCTTTAGTTAAGGTAAGTGTTTCTGATCCGTACGTCAAGACTGGGAGGACGCACTGATCTAATACCTTTCACTTTAGGCATGTGGACAACTCACTTTTAAAAGTTTCTCTCAGTTTTCCAAATGCTGCCCACCCAAGACCTATTCTTCTCTTCAGTTCATGAGTCTGGTTACCTCTGCCAATCCTAATTTCATGTCCCAGGTATTTATATCTATCTACGAGTTCTATTTCCTTCCCAACAATACTGATGTTCTGGTTGGGTACCAAATTTGTCATTATTTTTGTTTTCGAGATGTTTATATTTAAACCTACATTTTCTGTAGCCACAACGAGTTCTTGTACCATCTCTCTTGCCATACCTAGATCCTCAGCTACTATTACTATATCATCGGCGAAGCGTAAGTTGTTTAGGTATTCTCCATCGATTTTTATTCCCTTTGTCATATTATGATTTGTACATATTATGTACAAATATTCTCTAGGTCTTTTAATGTCCAGCTGTCTATATCATCTTGGTAAGCTACCACTTGGTCGATCTTTGTAAATATTGTATATTCTCTATCTATAGGAGTTTTCCTGATAACTTTTTCTAACGCAAAGTTAAAAGTGTTGTGGATAGCGCATTTCCTTGTGTTAGACCTTCGTTAACATCATCGGACAGTTGATGTTGGATTCTTGCTTTTGCTTTGGTATTGGTTAGACATAGCTTTACTTATCTGATTAATTTTTTTGGCACATTTAACTCTTGCATGTTTCGTGCTGTTGCCCTTTACGTCGTTTTTTAGTGCTGGTTCTAGTTTTTTAGCAAATTTTCCGGTAAGAGCTACGGTGCCCACCTGATAGTATTCATGTGCTATGCACCATTTTCTTTATAGACGAAGCAACGAAGCACTAAAATGCCCAAAACCTAGGAATTTTGTGCAGTAAGATGAATCGTCATGGAACTTTTTGCATTCGATTAGAGAGAGTGTCAGGCAACTTTGTGAACTAAATTCATCTAGGGCAAAAATTTGTGTGCATAAGAAAATGCATTTTAAAGGTGCACAATGAATTTTTATACTCGCGAGTCTTGGGGATCGCTGAGTACGAATTTCATATCGGTGATGGTCTCCAAGGTACCTGGTGCCCACGGTGGAGCTCGTCGCCTAGAGTTTTATGTTATAATCGTTAAAAATCAGTCAATATCCATTAGTCGGGTGGTTTTTTGGAGTTGCCGGCCACGAATTTAATGTTGGCGATGACATCCAAGATACCTGGTGCCCAGGGTGGAACTCGTCGCCTAGAGTTTTTAGTTATAATTATGCAAAATTAGCCAAAAACTATTACCCCGTGGGTTTTGGGGGTCGCTAAATACAAATTTCATGTCGGCGATGGTCTCCAAGGTACCTGGTGCCTAGTGTGAAACTCGTCGCCTGGAGTTTTATGTTATAATAATTAAAAATCAGTCAATATCCATTTTACGGCGGTTTTTGGGGTCGCTGGTCACGAATTTAATGTCGGCGATGGTCTCCAAGATACCTGGTGCCTAAAGTGGAACTCGTCGACAAAAGTTTTTAGTTATAATTATTCAAGATTAGTCAAAAACTATTACCCTGGTGGTTTTGAGGGTCCCTGAATACGAATTTCATGTCGGCGATGGTGCCCAAGTTACATGGTGCCAAGGGTTGGAACTAGTTGCCTAGCGTTTTTTACTCGTCATACTCGTCGCCTGGAGTTTTATGTCATAATTATTCAAAATCAGTGAAAAACCATTAATCTGGGGGTTTTGGGGGTCGCTTAGTACGAATTTTATGCTGTCGATGGTCTCTAAGTTACCTGGTGCCCAGGGTGAAACTCGTCGCCTGGAGTATTATGTTGTAACCATTCAAAACCAGTCAATAACTATTACTCGGGGGTTTTTGGGGTCTCTGAGTACGAATTTCATGTCGGCGATGGTCTCCAAAGTACCTGATGCCTAGGGTGGAACTCGTAGCCTGCAGTCTTATGTTATATTCATTCAAAATCAGTCAATATCCATTACTTCGGTGTTTTGGGGGTCGCTAAATATATTTTTCATTAGTAATTTTTCTTAAAACACTTTTATATTATATCCTAAAAAATTACCTATTTAAAAATTATTTTAAAATTTTGTCGCTTTTAAAGCAGTTGTCGTTAAATTTTGACACTAATTACATTTATGAAATTTTGACATAATTTTCATTTTAAGGGTAATTTTTTGTGTTTTCTGCGGTATAATTTTAATTTTTAGATTTCTAGTCTGCTTTTATATAAAAAAACAGTGGTTTTTAGAACTATTTAGCGACGTATTAGAACCAAAAAAGAAGATGTATATGGTGATTTTTCTATTGACTTTCTTGGGTGTGAATCTGTCTTTTTATTTTACTGCTCCTGGTTTAAAAACAAAGCATAGTATATATGTGAATACCTCCAAGCTACACTTTTATGTAGTTCTGTTCTTTTAAAAAATTTTAATTAATTATAAAAAAAACATCTAAAAAGTGATACCGTATTAAAAGCAAAGTAAGTTTTTAATGTTGGTGTTTTGAAAAAGTCATATATTTTATACTTATTAGTTTTGTTAATTACAGAATAAATAATAATATTATAATATCAAGCCGTTTAAGATTGGTATTAAAGGAATTCTCATTATCTACCGTCTATAGCTGCGCTGTTTTATAATTTTGGTTTTCGAAATTGCGGAAGAGAGAAATTTGTGTAACTTCAAGTAAGTAAATATATTTTTTTATTTTATTTTACTTTTTTATCAATTTTTTCATTATATTATACAAATAAATTGATTGTGAATACGTGCACTAACATTTAATTTAACACGTATTTTTTAGATTATTTTATACCTACTTTAAAGACCATCGCCAACATGAAATTGGTGCCCAGCGACCCCTAAAACCTCCATAGTAATGGTTATTGACTGATTTTGTATAATTATACCATAAAACTCCAGGCGACGAGTTCCACCCTGAGCACCAGGTACTTTGGAGACCATCACCGTCATGAAATTCATATTCAGCGACCCCCAAAATCCTCAGAGTAATGGTTATTGACTGATTTTGAATATTTATAACATAAAACTCCAGGCGACGAGTTCCACCCTGGGCACCAAGTACACAAATTGCCCAAAACCCCCCGCGTAATGGTTTTAAATGATTTGGAATAATTATAACATAATACTCCAAACGACGAGCTCCACCCTGGGCACCAGGTATCTAGAAGGCCATCGACTACATGAAACTCTTGTTCAGCGACCCCCAATACCCTCAGAGTAATGGTTATTGACTGATTTTGAATGATTATAACATAAAACTCCAGGCGACGAGTTCCACCCTGGGCACCAGGTATCTTGGAGACCATCGCCAACACTAAATTCGTGGCCGGCGACCCCAAAAACCCCCGTTTAATGGATATTGACTGATTTTTAATGATTATAACGTAAAACTCTAGGCGACGAGTTCTACCGTGGGCACCAGGTACCTTGGAGACCATCGCCGATATGAAATTCGTGCTCAGCGATCCCCAAAACCCCCGATTATAAAAATTCAACTCTTTTTCATCAATATTGCCTGAGTTCTAAATTTTTCATTTTCACCTCTTCGAGATGCACTTTTAAAATGCATTTTCTTATGCACAAAAATTTTTGCCCTAGATCAATTTAGTTTACAAAGTTGCCTGACACTCTCTCTCTAATCGAATGCAAAAAGTTGCATGACGATTCATCTTACTGCACAAAATTCCTAGGTTTAATGCTTCGTTTATATGTGTGGAGGTGTTTATGGAGTACGAGTACATATTAATTAATAAAAATTACTTTTTAATTTTATATTTACAGTTTTATTTTAATTATTCATATTCTACCTACATATAGGCAACTGAACCACGTCTTCTTTTGTCATGGACCCCAACGAGGTGTCTGCTATCCTTATCTAATGATATCGCAGTTACTGCTACAAACCCGTCTGGATAAGAGAAAGTAATATTGTGACCTTTACTTTGAAGACCTTTTACAATTTCTGGATTCTGGAACCAAATAAACATGAATTAGGCGTCTGATTATAATTATTTATAATAACAATTCAACGAAAATCAAGAAAAATATCAAAGAAAACGTCGGGTTGATAGTAAAATTTAAAAAAAAACAGAGATAAAAGCAAAATTAAATGAGGAATGAACAAATA